>NC_056725.1:951478249-951700749 GCF_019279795.1 Protopterus annectens | reverse complement strand
TTGGCTGGTGACTCTAGACCTCAAGGATGCATACCTGCATGTCCCTATCAGACAAAGTTGCAGAAGGCACCTCAGATTTCTTGCAGGTTCAGAGCATTATCAATTCTCAGCATTGCCCTTTGGCTTATCTACTGCGCCCAGAGTATTCACGAAATGCCTGGCATCAGTAATTGCACACTGCAGACTTCAGGGGATTCAAATATACCTATATCTGGACGACTGCCTTATACAAGCGGACAGCCAACAAACTTTGGTAAAGGACTTGAATTATGCCATCCGCCTACTGCAGGCCTTGGGATATACAGACAACTTTCACAAATCAAGGCTTGTTCCATCCCAAAGAATAACTTTTCTGGGTGTGGATCTAGACACAACCACCCAAATGGCTTTTCTCACAGAAGAAAAACAGACAACTACCAGATTACTTCAAGAATCTGACAAGGCAAACTCAGCTGACTGCAAGGAAATTCCTGCAGGCCCTGGATTACATGGCTTCTTGCATTCTTCTGATTCCACAAGCAAGGCTGCATATGAGGAAACTACAATGGTACCTAAGGAGCTTATGGACTCAGCACAGTCACAGCTTAGAAACTTCGATCCCACTCATTCCATGCCTCCAAAAGGAATTTCTGTGGCGGGCTCAAGCAAGCCAGTCGAACAGGGGTCTGCCCTTCAGCAAACCAATAGCCAGCCAAACCATTACAACGGACGCTTCAGACCACGGTTGGGGAGCACACATGGAGGGCAGATGTATTCAAGGACTATGGTCACAAAAGGAGCTACGCATGCACATAAACCAAAAGGAAATGCTGGCAGTGATACATGCAATCGAGGCCTTCAAACCCTTTCTGCATCAAGGCCACCTGCTAATAAGGACAGACAACACCACAGTTATGTGGTACATAAACAAGCAAGGAGGCACCCATTCCTACTCTCTTTGCAGACTGGCAATGAATCTATGGGAACTTTCCTTGAAACTCAATATAGAGCTGCAATCCCAGTTTGTGCCAGGAAAAGACAATATACTGGTGGACAGCTTAAGCAGAAATATCATGGATGCACACGAATGGATGCTGCACCCAGACATCTTCCTACAGATAACACAATCATGGGGAAGGCCAGACATAGATCTTTTTGCTTCCCCCCACAATCATCAGCTGGAGAAATTCTGCTCAAGGACATACCACCCACAAGCATGGAAAGTGGACACCCTATCTTTCATCTGGAGAACTCTAACAGTGTATGCATTTCCACCTCTTCCATTAATGACCAAGGTCTTACTGATGATCAGGACAGAGCAGCCAAAGGTGATTCTGATAGCTCCGGACTGGCCAAGACAGCACTGGTATCCACTGTTAAAGAGCATGTCACGCACGAAACCATGGCCTCTTCCTCAATGGCCACTTCTCCTGACACAGCACAATTACAAAACTCTGCATTCCAACCTGAAAACCTTGCAACTAAAAGCCTGGAAAATACCTTGACTCCTACTCAGGATAAGCTATCCAAGAGAGTGAAGGACATCATCATGGAAGCTCGCAGGCCTTCCACAAGAAAGGCATGTTCAGCAAAATGGAAAAGATTTCACACTTGGAGCACCACAAAGGGCCTAGATGCGACAGTGATGAACATGGCACATATCCTTGAATACTTGGCAGAAATGCTCCATAATGGCCTGTCTTACTCTTCCATTAAAATTCATGCTTCAGCAATTTCAGCAGAGTACAATACTGACCCACCTGTCTTTTCTCATCCTCTCCTAAGGCAGTTTCTAAGAGGAATTAAAAACATCAATCCTCCAAGGAAACCTCCAGTACCTACTTGGGACCTTAACTTCGTGTTGGAGAAACTAACTCTGCCTCCCTTTGAACCAGCAGCATCTGCAGAACTACAGTTCCTGTCTTGGAAGACTGCCTTCCTTCTGGCCATAACCTCAGCAAGAAGAGTATCTGAGTTACAGGCCCTTATGGCAGTACAACCATTTCTTACTTTTCATCAGGACAGAGTCTCATTGAGAACCAATCCTTCATTTATGCCAAAGGTGGTATCCAGGGTCTCTTTAAACCAAGCTATTCACCTGCCTACCTTCTTTCCAAATTCACAAAACAAAGGGGAGAAACTAATGCACACCCTGGACATACACAGACAGTTGCGCTACTACTTGGACAGAACTAAAAACTACAGAAAAACTGATCAGCTGTTGGTGGCATATGCTGCTGATGCACAAGGAAAAGCAATTTCCAAACAGACAATTTCAAAATGGATAGGAAATTGCATACGTTTTTGTTATTCCTTTCATGGAAAGACTGTGCCAGCTAACATTAGACCCCATTCCACCAGAGCCACAGCCACCTCCACATCCTTCTTAAGAGGGGTGGCTACCAAGGACATTTTAGAAGCTGCTACATGGAGCTCCGTGCATACATTTTCCAAGCATTACAATTTAGCTTTATATTCCAGATCCAAAGCAGGTTTTGCTATGGCAGTCCTGCAGGGCATTTTAGCTACACCATCTTTTACATAGATCCACCACCCCCAGTATGGCTATGGTACTCTACCCATATGTGATGACTGCAGATGCATCCTTGAAGGACATAGTACAGTTTTGTACCTACCATAAATGTAGATGTCCGATAGGTATGCATCTGCAGTCAGGTTTACCCTCCCTCCTACCCCTCTTGGGTATTTATTGGGTACTTTCCCCTCTCATAGCTAGCTGGGGTTATCTGTTATGGTGTATTTGTTTTATATATAGATATATATATATATGTATGTATATATATATGCATATATTTTTCTGTGCATGTTTGGAATTTATTGCATTTCTCCAAATTTAGCCTTCCTTTGAGGGCACCTGGCATCTGGGGCAAGAAACACTGAGGAAGATGGCGTCGGCTGATGCTTTTATACCCCAGGTGCTCTGATGTCGGGGAGAGGGCGACATCAGCCGACGCCGGACGACCGAAGGGCTGCCTGAGGCAGGACAACCCATATTTGATGACTGCAGATGCATACCTATCGGACATCTACATTTATGGTAGGTACAAAACTGTACTTTTCTCTTACAGGAGCATTATGCTTTGTTTCATGTTTAGCTGTTGATATGACAGATCATTTGTATCCTGACCTAAAAATCACATTTCATCAGTAGCCTATAACATTAAGTACTGTGTAAATTCATGCCCTTTCAATGGGGGTTTGAGAGGCCAAACTGAGACGAAAGTGCTGTTTCCCATCCCTCCCTTCCTCCATCCATCCAGGTTGTGCTCAAAGACAGTCAGAGAGCTACTTTGTTTTACATGTAAGGGAATTCTATTCTATAAAATGTATAGTTAGTCTGGCTAGATGTAAAGGTCTCATTATGATGGTGGGTACATAGTGGTCAAAGGATAGTTGACTGTCAATAAAATTGCACAGATCCCTAATTGTGTCAGTTTTCAAATGGTTGTCATGTATATGGTAGGTGCATGAGTGCCTATGTTTGCCAAAGAACACTGAACTACAGTTTGTGGTGTTTAAATTAATACTGTGGTACTGGCACTATGTATTTGTACATATTAGACAATACTAAATTCTAGCAATACATCCAGATTTAAACTACTGTCTAAGGAACACCTAACCAGAAACTGGCTTTTCTCCTGAACTAATCCTGGCTGATCATTCTGTCTTTCCTTGCTCTTACAACCAAAATCTCACTTCCTTTACTAAATTCTAACTTCCAAACTATCCCTTCTGTTACGGAATTCCTATTTCTCACTACCTGTCTCAAGCTCATTACACCTGCTATTTTTATCTACCTATCTCAAGCTTCCTACAGGTTCATTATATTCCCTCCTTCTTGTACTTCACCTCATATCGCCTTAGCTATCACTGTTTAGAACAAGTAACACTAGCATTGCAGCAGTCAGCCATATTCTTCATACATGTATCTCATAAATATTTACCTTAAAAACCATGATATTGATCTACTGAGCAGTCATTTCTCTATGATGGCACAGGCTATTTCATGTTAATTTAGTTTTTTGTTAGCTTTCTTTTTTCCATTTTATATTACTCTATCAATTTCGGTTGTTTATGTATAAACTGTTTACTGCCTATATTTATCAAAGTTATGTATTCTTGATTGTTATTGATTTCTTGTATTTTTTTAATAGGTTTTTGTAATGGAGCTTTTCTCCTCAGGCCTCTGCCGAAAAAGGGCCACTGGCCCAGTCGGATATCCTTGGTAAACAAATGTAAAATAAATAAATAAATTAGGCCCTCCTGGAGAATCTTGGAGTCAGATAGAGAGATTATTACAGCTCTGAGGTTGTCCAGACTTGTTTAGCAAGAGGCCTTTAATATTGGCCTTGACATCAGAGAAGTACATACTAAAGAAAGTGGCCAAAGGACTGATCCCTGAAGAATGCTACTTGAAACAACTATTTTGTAAAGAAAGCATACCCCTTACACTAGTAGACTGGATTCTATCAGTAATCCAGTATGATATTTATTGTATTGCATAAGGGTTTATATTTTGTTTGATTAGCTTATTAATAATACCAGAATATGGAATGGTGTGAAAGACCTTTAGCTGGCCAAGGTAAGCCGTGTGTATAAATTTGCCTGAATCCAATGCATCAGTAACTTGCAGAAAGACATCCGCAGTGTTTTGAGGCAAGATCTACCTTTAATGAATCCAGATAGGCTTTGGTCAGGGCATGATGTCCTTGCTAATATGTTCACTAATGGCACTCTATTGCTTTATAGATGAGGCTGGTTAGGCTTATAGGTGCGTAGTTACCTGGGTCAGTGGTGGATCCTCCCATGTAGAATGGGTTGGCTGCAGCAGTTCTCCACCCCTCGGGTATGAATCCAGTGGTATGGCTGAGATTGAATAGGGCAACAGTGAAACTGCTTGGGGCTGACAAGAAAGTAGCCTGGCACACTGTCTGGAGGACGTAGAACGATTGCTTTTGGCCCTGGAGAATGCCCTTGGAACTTGCTTCAAACTAATATGGGGGAAAACATGCTAATATGTTGGGAAAATGAGGGAGAGATAAGGGTGTAAAGATAGAACTAAATTTACCAGGTAATCTGATGGTTATGTCTTCTGGGGGATGAGTATGTGTATGTGGTGTTATGTATCAGTTTGGTGCACTGATGGGTAATGCTTTCCAGATTTCTGACACAACTGAAAAAAGAACTTGTGGTTGTCCTTTATGTACGCAGAAATGTTCAGTTCATACTTGTCTCTGGAGGATTTTATTCTGTTTCTAAGTTCTTTGTTTATTTTAAGATTATGGGGTATTAAGTTTATTATTGTAAATAATACATGTCTTTCTCTTATTGCATAGTTTGTTTATCCCAGGGATCTACCATAGGGGTTTGTACCTGAAGTTAACATTTGTATTTGTGTCTGACGGGAACTGAAGCCTCAGTGCAAGCATTAAGGTAATCATAGACACTGTCCTTGCATGTAGCATTGTGAGATGGGTTCATCAAGGGAAGGAGGATGCTTAAAGTTCATCAAGCCATCACGTAGCTGTTCTAGATTTGCCCTAGAATAATCTCTGAAGATAGAAGAGCTTAATAGATTGGATTTCACCCTAATAGGGAATATTACTGAGTGTTGGACAGATTTGAGCATTGATAGGGCAATTACACATAAAGAGCATAGTGGGATAATATCGGTGAGGATTACATCAAGTTCTTTTGATCCTCCAGTTGGAATGTTAACTAGTTGGTCTAAGGAGTTAGCATAAGTATTGTGCATACTTATTTGTGATATTTTGTGTTTCAAAGTTAATGGAAGGATATTTAAAAATACCCAGAGACAGAGTACCTTTAGGTACAATGGGGAAAGATTCCTGTTTGCTTCAATAAGCCTTGTGGGATGTGGGCAACATGGGGAAGGGGAACGGTATTTGGCTAGAACATGATGGTGCTTTTTATTGATGGTAAGTACAATATGGAGGAGCTTAATTTCATTGTCTTGCCTTATGAGTCTTGATGTGATTTGGCTACTTAGGAACAGGGACACACTACCTTCATTGACGGTCATTTGCAGAAGTGGGTCTAAAAGAGTGGTAGGCATTGAAACCTCCTACTGAGGGGGTGTTGTCACTACACTGAGAAATTTTAGTAATGATGCTAATAGCTATATTTTTGAGGTTTAGAAAGGGGTCAAGGGAGAGCAATTTCTTAGGTATCTGACACTGAGCAGCACTGCGACATCCCTGCACTGGCCCAGTAATCAAAGAGCCTCAGTCCTCACTACTGGCAACAGTGGGGAACTTACACACTGGGAGGATGACAAGTACACACACAGTAAAGTGCAGTATTCCTTAAGGGCACACAGAGCTCACAGTCAGTCTGGGGCTATTTTTTCCCTCTTTCTCCTGATCCCCAATAAGACTCCCCATTGGCACAGCTATGAGTGGCCAAGCCAAAGCCTCCAGCACCCTCTCTGTCCAACCAGTGCTTCGTGTCCCTCCCCAAGTAGCTGACACACTCACACTTTGAGATTTGATTTATATATAAACACACACTCACACCTGGGAAAGGCTGGCACAGGTTTACTAGCTATGCCCCATTCTGCCCGGACTATAAGGTAGTTCCAGCTGCCACCACCCAACTCTTTATCACCTACTCTAAGGCCCTTTAAAAAGGGTGTCCAGTCCTACTGTGTAATGTTACTAATAATCCAAATTGTGATCTGACCAAGAGCAAGGCTGTTTAGGAGTGACCTGTACAGTGTCACCATATAGATACACAAGTACTCTAAGAGCTTAAATATCTGTAAACAGACCAACCACAATTAAAAGGTTTAAATATATGTAAAAATAAATGATAATAGAACAAGACAATACTCAATAAGTAATCAGTTACATCAGAGCTCAAAATCACAGGAAATAATTAAAACAACATTGCAGGACAGTTTCAAATAAATAAAGAACAAATCTAAGCTATACTTTACTATATTCCTATCTGAATTTAAAAGAGTTACTGTGCCATAAAAAATTACTTACAGCAAGGCAAGTGCAGAAGATAGTGATGAGTGGATGTTCTTGTTAGGTCAAAGACAAAATACAAAATGCACAGTCTCTCTCTGAGAGTTCTTAATTTAATATCAAATATTACTGCTGGGTTAGCTTGGAAGAAATCACTTTTTGTCACCTGACTTAAGTTTCCAAGCTACCCCCCCCCCCCCAGTGTCCAACATTTAACATCTCTGTGTGAAAATACATAGCATTCAGATGTCTGCAAATGCTAGAGGACATAAAGCAATAAAACACTTACAAAACAACACAGAGAGTCCCCTAGTATAATATATGATCATCCTGTTGACTGAAACTGAAAGATAACTTTTATAGCACAATCATAAAATAATTTAATTTCAACTATTTTCTTGAAATTTTGCAAGTTAACTCTGTATGTTCTATTTTCCACTGTTAAAACATATACATTTGCACAGGTATATAGTTTATATACATTTCTGTACTTTTCCAGTAGAGTACACTGTCAACACATCCTTGAAGCTCAGTACTATACAAACCCTGTTCAACACACACTTCTGTACCTGTAGCTTAATGTGCATATAACGTATAGTTCTAATGCATTAGTAGACAAGCATATGAATCATGTTGATATTTGCAAATGACATATGATTATTTACAAAATTCCAGATAGCTGGGCTGGCAATATTTCCATCTGTCACACTTCTATATAAATCACATGGTCACAAATGACATGTAATTATTTAGAAAATTCCAGATAGGTGGGCTGGCAGTGTGACATTTCATCCCCCACAAAAACTCAAGCTAGTTTTTCAAGTGACCCTTGAGAAACATTGCTTGAGAGGTTTGGGCCTATCTGGGAATACCTTACCCCATTCCCTGTCTTGAGAACCGGCATTGCTAATACCACTGCAGTGCTGTACTGTCATATCATAGTCCTGCAATCCTAGAATCCACCTTAGTAACTTGGTATTTTGCAGGCCGGCTTGATGTAGCCATGTTAAGGGATTGTGGTCTGTAAGTACAGTGAATTTACTTCCTTTCAGATAAGGCTGAAGTTTCTGCAGTGCCCACACTATGGGTAGACATTCATTTTCTACAGCTGCATAGTGTTCCTCCCACTGGTTGGAGCCTACAGCTGAGATATACCACTTGGTGCTCTTCTCCCTCTGAGGAAACCTGGCTAAGTACAGCCCCACCCCAAGGTTTGAAGCATCAACCTGCACAACAAATTATTTGCTGTAATCTGGGCTGGCTAAAAGAGAGGGTCCTACCAAAGCGCCTTTAAGCTTCTGGAATGCCTGATGACTGGCTGGGGTCCACACTATCTTATCTAGCTTGTTTTCTTGTCAGGTGTGTGAGGGGAGCAGCTATGGGACTGTAATTGGAGACAAACTTTCTGTAGTGCCCTGCTGTCCCTAAGAATGCCCTCACCTGCTTTTTGGTAACAGGGGCAGGTCATGCCGAATGGCTTCCACTTTTGCAGGTTTTGGCCTGATCTTACCATTCCCCAATCTATGTCCCAGGTAGGAGACCTCTGCCATACCCACCTGACATTTGCTGGGCTTAATGGTCAACCCTGCCCTGTATAGTCTGCCCAGCACCTCCCTGACGCTGAAGGTGCTCTTGCCAGGAATGGCTGTAGATGGCAATCATCTAGGTAAGCAAGGGCAAAATCTCCTACTCCTGCTTGGGTATGATCTGTCAGCCTCTGGAAAGTCACTGAGGCATTTATCATCCCAAATGGCATCTTCTTGAACTCATACAAGCCAAAAGGAGTCACAAAGGCTGACCACTCTATAGCACTGGGAGTCAAGGGCACCTGCCAGCAACCTTTGTTAAAATCAGTAATGGTAAGATACTTAGCCCCACCCAGCTGCTCTAGGGCTTCATCTGTCCTAGGCATGGGATAAGCATCTGACTCTGTGTGACTTTAATTTCCTGTATTCCACACACAACCTGGTGCTGTCATCCTTCTTTGGTACCAGCACCACTGGGGAGGCCTAGGGACTGCTGGACTCCTAAATTACCCCTAGTTCAAACATTTCCTGTATCTCCTCCCTCAGAGTCTGATTGACCCTCTCAGGCACTCTATAAGGGGCCTGCTTAATAGGTCCTAGGGGTCCTGTATCCACTTGGTGTTGCACCAGGTGGGTGCACCCTGGTTTCCCAATGAACATGTCCCCAAACTCCTGTAACACTGCTCAGATTTCTCAAACCTGGGTAGGGGATAGTTGCTGGGACATTGCTACCCCTTCCACTGAGGTGTCAGTCTGAGCCTCACTGAGGAGATCAGTCACCAGGTCCCTAGTAGCTTCCTCTTGCCATCCACTGCAAATACTCAGCACAAGAGCTTCCCTATCATGGTAAGGTTACATCATGTTAACATTGTACAAATGATGCCCCTGCTTCCTGCCTAGCAGTTTTACCATGTAGATAACATCACTGACCTTCCCTAACACTTGGTAGGATCCCTTCCAAGCTGCCTGCAGCTTGCTGTGTCTGACCAAAATGAGAACCATTACCTACTGCCCTACAGCACACTCTCTGGCTTGAGCATTCCTGTCACACCAGACCTCTTTCTGCTGCTGAGCTTCTGCCAGGTTCTCCTGGGCCAAGCCCATGAGTTCCCTGAGCCTTGTCCTGAGGTTTAGGACATATGCCACAACAGACTCCTTGTGGGATTCACATTCACCCTCACACTCATCACAAATCAAATCTAGAATTCCCCTCACCCTATGCCATACAGCAACTCAAATGATGAAAAACCTGTGGATTCCTGGGAAACCTCTTTGTAAGCAAACAGGGCAAATATTTGTCCCACTCCCTCTTAAACTGGTCTGCAAATGCCCATAGTATCATATTGAGTATAGAGTTTAACCTCTCAACAAGACTGTTGGTCTGGGGATGGTAGGGGGTGGTCTTTAGATGCTTCACCCCACAGTACTTCCACAGACAAGCCAGCATGTCTGACATGAAATTGGCACCTTTGTCAGTCAGTATTTCTTTTGAAAAACCTACCCTGCTGAAAATTGCTAACAAAGCATTTGCCACCTTTTCTGCTAAAATGGAGGGCAATGCCACCGCCTCATGGTACCTGGTAATATAATCTACCCCCACTAGGATGTACTTCTTCCCTGTGGAACATGGGTACTCAGAGGCCCCACAATATTCATCGCTATCCTCTGAAATGGCTCCTCATTCACAGGCAAAGGCATCAAAGGAGCTGTCACCTTGTCTTCTGCTTTGCCTACCTTTTGGCACTGCTCCCAGGTCCTGCAGTACCCTGTTACATCTCCAGAAATCCCAGACCAATAAAGGTTCTGCATAATACGTCTCTTGGTACGCTTTATGCCCATATGACCTGCAAAGGGAATGTCATGGGTTATGGCTAGGAGAATTAGATGGTAGGCTCTGGGCACTACCAGCTGCTGTATTATCTCACCCACTAGCCGTCCCTCAGGGGTCCACTCTCTATGCAGTAACCCTTTGTCCCAGTATACAGATTCTCCTTTCCTTTGAGAATCAGGTGCCTCACTGGCTACCTCCCTCAGTCCTTGTAATGTAGGGTCTGAGAGCTGAGCCTGTCTGAACTGTCTCTTGGCAACCCTTTCCAGCTCCAGTTCCACAGGAAGTCTGGTATCCTCTGACAGCGGTGCCTCAATGTCAGCCTGGGTACCACTACTTACCTCTGTCCAAGGGAACATTAGTACCCACAAGCAGCTGTGGCTCACCTTCAGTCTCACTGCTACAGGGGAGCTCCCGCCCTGAAGTAACCACCTCACCAGTCCTGGCTGCATGTGTGCGGTCTGTCTGGGTCTCTCCCATGCTTTCAGACTCACATACTTGTCTCAAAGACTGACTGCATGCACACAGGGTACTACATTATCAAAATCATTCCCTATCAGGGCATCTGCAGGGATATCCTTAAACATACCTACATGCTTGCTTCCTTTTCCACCCTCCCAGTCAAGGTGTACCCTAGCCAAAGGCATTTGGAATCGGGTCCCTCCTAAAGCTCTGACTGGAGTAGACTGCCCAAGGAAGTAGTGCTCCTCTTTAAACATGGTTATGTCAGAAGCTGTGTCTCTCTTAGCAGTGGCCTGTTGCTCATTTACTAAGATTGGATATAACGTCTTGTGGTAGTTGGGTACCCTTGTTGTCTCAAGACAAGTTACTGCTGTCATTCTGTCATTCCCACTTACTGTCTCTCCCACCTTTTGTTCCCCACCTTGCCTCTGTGGACATCTGTATGTTACATGGCCCCACTGGTTGCATTTAAAACATTTATCCCTTGGTCCTGGATGTGTACCTGGACTATTGGCTTCCCCTGCTACTGGCGTACTCTGTTGGGGCAGTCGGGGCTGCCCACCATGGGTTCCCTTAGAACCATGAGCAGCACTGGATGTCATTTCCTGTGCAGTCATGCCCTGCTTACTAGGTATAAGTCTCCCTTTCTTCTCCAACTCATCTGCAGTATTGCATTGTCTATCAGCTAACCAGATTCTCATGTCCTCAGGTGAAGTGCTAAAGGACTTGTTCCCTCACCAAAAGGTCTGCCAGCCCTTCAGAAGTGTTGACGTGACATCCACTCACCTACCTATGAAAATAAGTGCTTTAGTTCAGCAATATATTCACACACACTTTCATCTGCCTTGTGTCTATGCTCACGTAACTTTTTCCTATAAGCTTTAGATGTTAACTTAAAACATTCTAACAAACAATTTTTGACTGTATTATAATTTAAGCAATCAGCATCAGCCAGTTTATAAGTAGCAGTTACAGCTTTACCATGGAGTAAGGGGGTCAAGAACCGTACCCAGAGCCTTATGATCCCCCTCTGTAAATTGTGGAAGAAATACTGACCTTTGTTGCTTCTGGGGTTCGGTTATTCCCTTCCCCATTACCTATGTGACCCTGGTGAAGAGTCAGCATCTCCTTCTCATGTTGCTTCTACCTCTCATTCTCCTCAGCCTCCAGATGTCACATTTTGTAATTTTCCTCAGCCTTCAAACATCGCAGTTTCTCTGCTGCTTCTGTTTCCAAATCTTTGGCCCCCAGTTCAAGTCTCTTTAACTCAAGATGGATTTTTAAGTCCTCTGTGGAAAGGTTGAACTGTCCATATTATGAGGATTGTACATCTCCAAGGCCAATCTGGTTGTCCTCCTGATTGCTGATCTGAGATGCAGATGTGCCCAAGGCTACAATCACTTCTGCCTTAGTCAGGTTGGCATGCACCAGTCCTTTAGCCTGGCACATCTCAGCCAACTGGCTCCTTGTCAGCTTGCCATATTCCTCTACTGACATGCTTGCCTGCTCTCCCTGACAAATTAAGCTAATAAAAAAAAAAAAAAACAGTTGTGATATGAAACACTGAATGTTCACTGTGTGGTTGATTGAGAGTATAGGCACCTTCCTTATTAACCACTGTTTACAGGCTACATGAATTCAATATCCACACCACTACAAGCCATTTAATATGTGATGTGGCTATCCCACCACTGCCAAGCAATTAATATGTGATGCCCCTGCACTGGCCCAATAATCAAGGAGCCTCAATCCTCATCACTAGCATCAGGGAAGGATGTACACACTGGAAGTATGACAAGTACACACACAGTAAAGTGCAGTTTCCCTTAAGAGCACACAGAGATCACAGTCAGTCTGGGGTTGGTTTCTCACTCTTTCTCTAGATCCCCAATAAGACTCCTCACTGGCACAGCTATAGGATTGAGATCTCAGCTGAGTGGCCAAGCCAAAACCTTCAGCACCCGCTCTGTCCAACCAGTGCTTTGTGTCCCTGCCCAAGTAGCTGACACACACACACACACACACACACACACACACACACACACACACACACACACACACACACACACACACACACAGGCACACTAAGATTTGATTTAAACACACACACACACACACACACACACACACACACACACACACACACACACACACACACACACACACACACACACATGCACACACACACACATACACACACACACACACCTTGGAAAGGCTGGCAAAGGTGTACTAGCTATGCCCCCTTCTTCCCAGACTATAAGGTAGTTCCAGCTGCCACCACCCAACTCTTTAATCAGCTACTCTATGGTCCTTAACAAAGGGTGCCCAATTCTACTGTGTAATGTTACTAATAATCCAAACAGTAGTCTAACCAAGAACAAGGCTATTTAGGAGTGGCCTGTACAGTGTCACCATATAGATATGCAAGTACCCTAAGAGCTTAAATATCTGTAAACAAACTAGCCACAATTAAAAGGTCTAAATATGTTTAATAATGAACAGTAAAAGAACAAGACAATACTCAGTAAATAATCAGTTGCATCAGAGCTCAAAATCACAGGGAATATTTAAAATAACATTGCAGGACAGTCTCAACTTAATAAAGAAAATGTCTAAGCTATACTTTACTATCTATATCTAAATCTAAGTCTAAACGAGTTACTATGCCCTAAAACTTTTCTTACAGCAAGGCAAATGCAGAAGTTGGTGATGAGTGGATGTTCTTGTTAGGTCAAAAACAATCTGAGAGAGTTCTTAAATTAATATCCAATATTACTGCTGGGTTAGCTTGGATGACCTCACTTTTTGTCACCTGACTTTAGTTCCCAAGCTAAACCCCCAGTGTCCAACATTTAACATCTTTCTGTGAAAATAATACGTAGCCTTTAGATTTTTGCAAATGCTAGAGGACATAAAACAATAAAACCCTTACAAAACAACACTGAGTCCCCTAGTGAAGACACCCTGTCTCCTGTTGACTGAAACTGAAAGATAACTTTTATAGCACAATTGTAAAACAATTTAATTTCAACTATTTTCTTGAAGTTTTGCATGTTAACTCTGTATGTTCTAGTTTCTACTATTAAAACATATACATTTGCACAGGTATGTAGTTTATATACATTTCTGTTCTTTTCCAGTAGGGTACACTGGGCAAAACCTTGAAGATCAGTACTGTGCAAACCCTGTTCAACACACACTTCTGTATCTGTAGTTTAATATACACATAGTAAGACAAGCATATAAATCACGTTGATATTCGCAAATGACATATGATTATTTACAAAATTCCAGATAGCTGGGCTGGCAGTTGACAAGCACTACCATATAGTTTGTATTTAGTTTGACTATGTTAGTAGTTTTGAGGAGACTGGCCTTGCCTAAAAGAGGAACTATAGGAAGGAAAAACTTTTGGCCAATATACAAAAGCCAAGCCATGAATAGGTATGTTGGGGCAGGGATTTCTTACTTACCTTTGTGTAAGTTGGCTTATTTTCTGATTTTAAGACAAGGCGAGCATGGTTGTGTAGTGACAACCTGATGAGTACTGAGAATAATTTTAAATGAGATGCTAGATTCCAGTATAGTTTAATTCTACTGTTTGGCTATTTATAGGGTTGTCAACCATCCAAAAAAATGTTGGACTGTCTGGAATTAAGGGACACTGTCCAGAAAACGACTACTGCCTGGTATTGTCCAGAAAAAATAAAATCAACACTTTTGTTTGTATGTTTAATTTGTATTCCAGTTTAGCGGATGTGAGGCTGACTTTGGGTGAAGTTTGCTACTGTGAATCCTATGGGTTACACAATACACTCAAAGTATCAAGCTTTTCAACCAATAGGAAGAGACGCCGTACTTTAAACTACTCGGCAGCAGATTTAATTTTTGGTGTGATACAGAAGGCAAGATGGTGTACATTTTCATTCAAAGGAGAAATAGAGCTCTCTGTTAACAAATTAAACATGTCTTCTATTGATTTATTGAAATACCGTAACTCAAGTTAACTGCAACTTACTCAGGAATGCACTGGCTGGTTAAAGGCCTGATGACTGTGTGAGTGAAGAGGACCTTTAACAGGGCAATTACTACCTTGCCTGTTCTTATTTACAAATGCCTGTTATGAGCTCTCAATTCATTCTAATTGCAAAATTGTTGCTTAATTGCAATCTTGTCAGTCATCTTGTAGTGCAATTCACTGACAGTTTTATTGGTGTGCAGCAGATGTAGTTTCCATGAAAGTATCAGTTCTAGAAAGCTTTCCATGTTACACTGCTTTCCTAGTTAGCCAGTGAATATTGTTGAAGTACTGAGACACAAGTAGTCATTAGCAGACTATTGTTTCTTGTAGAAAGAAGCGTGTTACTGGGAAATACTAAATTGTCTTAAAAGAGCTTAACTCACAATGTTTTTTAAGTTCTCTTCGCCATACATATGCAATTAGTATGCTCTGGTCCTTTTTTATATCAGTTTATACAAACTGACAGATGAAACTTGCATTTGCTTTATAAAGTAGGATTGGGCATAACTTTATTTTTTTATTTTTGTTAACTCTTGATTCAGTGTAGCTGTCAAAAAAACATTTTAGCACAGCACATCTTTTGCACTTACTGCTAACAATTATAAGATCGCTAAGTCTGTAAAATTTGCCGGTACAGTGCCAATTTACTTAACATTTTACATGAACTGTGACATTTTGGCACCTGTGGGCTTATAGCATGCTGGAAAGGAGATACATTTGCATTGTGTTATTACCCAGGAAAGATAAGTTTTTGTGCATAAAGCCAGACAGTTGATATCTTATTTTGTTCATTCTTTCTTTTTGTATTGGTGTCTATATGGGGCTGTAGCTGTTCGTGGTTACTGTACTGTCAGACGTTGTGTATTAAAAGTGAAATATCTAACTGAATATGTAGGCTAAATGTTTACTGCACTTAGATTGCTGATACTGTGTTGTATTTTAAGGGAGTGGAGTGCTGCAGTCCTGAGTATGTCCTCCTTTGGATCAGATGCCTAGTAACTATGAACCTTTTGTCAGTTGGACATCCATTCCCTATATATATTTTTTTTTTTTTAATGTAACATAGGCAATTTATTCTTCAGGGGCAGCAGGCACTGAATTTGTAGATGAACCGCCAAAATATATAGTTGTTTGCTAGCAGCAACCTTTTCATTAGTTACAGATCTGATATCTTTAATGTAGAAATATTCAAATGACTTATACTTACGCAGAGGTAGATATTGACTGTTATTGTTAGATTGTAATGACTGAAGTTTGAGTGGCCTTTTATGATTGAAATGTTCTGAACTGAGCAATTCTGTCACTATTGGTTCATATGTTTTGTTCCATTGCTTACTGGAAAAATGTTCAAAACTGTAAATTTAAAACATGCTCTATCAAGTGGTACTGTGTTATATAAGCGATATAATTTAATTGTTATATTATAATTTAATACAATCAGGAAGGTGAATCAAAGAACTTTTCCATGGTCCTAAAATGTGTGCAAGGGGGCTATGATTTGAAAACAGCCTAAAAGTAAATTTAGTCTGCCACTGGCCAGAAATATTTTCTTTGAATGTGGATTTCAGTTTTTCTGTTTCAGTGAATGTGAGTTTCAAAGGCAGAGAAGTTTTAATGCTAAGTCTTGTTTTCATTGTGAGACTGTATTACTTTGTTTAGCAAATGTCTATCAGCGCCTGTGCTGTAACATTTGAAATAATAGTTTTAAATTAAATCCAAATATCTGTAATTGTAGAAGTAAAGCAGAAAACAGTATGCACACTGAGAGTTTTGAATAGTGTTTATGGCAGCTGGGGAGAAAATGGAGAAATAACCAAGTAATGGGACACTGGAATGGCTGAGTGTTGTGGGGGGGGGGGGGGGGGGGGGCAAAATTACACACATTTTGCTTTCATGTGCATGCCCAGAATTTTTGACTTGAAAAGTTGGCAAACCTAGCTGTTTATGGTCTGTAGTTTATGCTTTACTCATAATACAAAAACAACAACAAAAAAAAACTATTCCGTTAAAAGTATTTTGTTAACCTGAATAGTCTTATGTAATTATTGTGTGATGCTTTACATTATTAGTGTGACTTCAAAGCTGCACAGAGCTGTGCTGCTACTTGCTTTCTCTGAAAAATGTGTCTGTCTTTGAAGCTATTTCAAAGCTGAAATGTTATTTGTTGACTGAACTGAATTCTGTGCCTCTAATGCTGTTATAGAGCTGTGTAGACATTGGGCAAGATTCCAAGACAGTTGTGCAACATGCTGTAAGCAAAGCACAGGACAGAGCTGTGGAGAATGGCAAATGGCTTAATAAATACCAAGAATTCTGAACACTGCATGGTGGACAATGGCCACTAAATGGAAATGTAATTTTGAAAGGCAACACTGCTATGCCTAATATACTGTAAACCTAAATGTAGAAGTAGTTAGGAATACTATATAAAGCAGAATATAACAGTACGTACAGTTAGTAAAGCACAGAAGTGAGTAGATATTTATATTAGTGCTTCACACACCTGAAGAATGAAAAAAAAGATTAGGAAAAAAAGGCAGACGTGTCATACACATCACAAGTACATATATCCACATTAACCACAAAACAACATGAAGAACATTTCCGACGCATCAGGTAAACAGCAATTGTGGGAGACATTCTATGGCTAATGAAGACATCCTATCCTTAAGAGGTTTATAACGCAGTGCGTGAAGACCATTGTGGCTTAAGCTAATTTCTTCCTAATCATGTCTTTTCTTGAGTTAATACACTTTGCAGAGCCTGATTAAATTACTGGTAAAAAAATCAGTACAGAATTTTTTATTGCCCAAACATTATGTTACATATGAGGAACATTGTACATCTAATAGAAAATGAAACATAACCAGAAATCATTGCTTCAAATCAAATGGCTAGGCTGTGTTAACAATGCTGCCATCATGTGGGTACTACTCACGGAACTATACCGAAGTAACTCTGCTTGTTAACATCATGTGCAGCATAGCTAACATCGGAGATTATTTCTCTTGCATGTTCAAAATAGCATATTCTCCCTTTTCAGCAGCATAAATCCAATGTGTGAACAATTCACTCTTTTAAAGGGGCACAATGATGTTAACTGTGTTATATTTATTGCACTGTGTAATGCAGGTATGGTGGTGGTAAACTCTGAACACAAAAAGTAAGTTAACTTTTCGTCTCACACACGCATGCACGCACACGTGCGCGCGCACACACACACACACACACACACACACACACACACACACACACACACACACAAAAAAACACATAAACTCATAGAAAGTACATGTATCAATAGTTGCAACTGTGATAGCAATAGTACACTTTCTGTACACCCCATCTTTAGCATTAGATACTGCACTGCATGTGTTTAAGTGTAGTATGCGAAAGTAACTCTAAGTTGCCCTTCCAAGTGGTTTTTAACTGCCTCCCCATTATTCCTGCATGACTTCTTATCCTGTTTCCGTCTGTCCATTTTTCATAAGTACTACCCAAGCTGCCCTTGTGGGCCATTGCAAGCCTAGCCAATCTCCCTCAGTGGGAATCAAACCTTGTACTTCTTGCTTGTGAGGTAAAAACCATAACCATTATGTTTGCTTGTGAGGTAAAAAACATAACCATTATGCTTGCTTGTGAGGTAAAAACCATAATCATTATGCCAACCACAAACCCTGTTCTCTTAAATGCATCTGTTGATTCCTATTCCACCTGCATTCA
The DNA here is from genome assembly GCF_019279795.1 of Protopterus annectens. Classification (NCBI taxonomy): domain Eukaryota; kingdom Metazoa; phylum Chordata; order Ceratodontiformes; family Protopteridae; genus Protopterus; species Protopterus annectens. The sequence goes on along the minus strand of NC_056725.1, from coordinate 951,682,194 downwards.
TTTCCATGAATCCACCACCCTCTCTGTGGAAAAGTACTTTTGGAGATATGGGAAGTCTTTGTTTCCTACAGTCTGTAACTTCCTTCCCCATTGTTTTTTTTTTTTTTTTGCCCAAAATGGCTCCTTCATATCTATCAGACATGAACTTTCTTACCAGTAGTATGCCCCAAACTGTTTTGAGTCTGAGGTAAAAAGAGATATAGGTCTTCTAGTCTGTGGTCATATTCTCTGCCCTCCATTCCATGGATCTTTCTGTTAGTCTTTCTTTGAATCCCATCCACTCTCTTAACTTCAAGCTGCCTAAAGATACTTCATGCTCCTAGTAGATAAACTGGTATTTCAAGTCTTCATATTTTTTCATACAGGATGGACTTAACTCAAGCTAAAAAGACCACAATTCTCCCTAGAAGCCAGTAAAAATTCTTTCTTTAAACTTGCCCTTTTGCCTGGAGTAATCTACCCAAACAGGATTACTGCTCTACAAACTCATCTGTTTAAGACAAAAAAAATCTGAATGAAGAGTTTTAAATGCAATTGTTTTAGGGGTGCTGGCTCAGCAACAGTGTGAAACACATTACCTAATAGTAACGTCTTTCTTTGGCTGCTGTATTTGACCTTATATAAATTACTTTAGTACTCACTGCTGACCTCTCAGGTCAACAGAAAATTACCATGTTCTTATGTGTTTGGATTTCCTAATGCTACTTGCATTTGTTAATGCAAGTTGCTTTATTTTTATGTCTTTAATCGTGACATTGTGGCTGAAAAAGGTACTGTACCAACCATTCACCTACTTAACAAACAACCAAGCAAACAGCCAAATTTCCCTGCTACTTAAATTCAAGTACTAGTTTTTTTAATTTTACATTAGGAGGGAAAGGTGTCAAGGTCAATTTCTTTGATTCGGAATTGGTAATGGATGTAAGACTGGGAACTTTTGAAAGTAATAATTATAGGAAAAAAGCTTTCGTTAACAAGTATCTTATGCCAAATAGCCAACACCCCAATTTTATGAAGAAAAGAAAAATGTGGTTAGGCGCCAGTTCATTCATATTAATTGATTTAATTAGTTTGAGTAACAATTTTTGATTGTGAAATCAGATATCTGAGACAATTAATTTTAGATAGCGGTTATACAGATACATATCTTGATCGAGTTACTGAAGACGTGAAAAGCCTAAGAAGTTTGAGGTTTCTACCTTTTGTGGTTAGTGATATCTCATGTACTAATAATAATCCTGAAGGTCATATTATAGGAAAGGATAATGGCTGTATAGGGTTTCCATTAATTATTTCTACTGATGCTTTGGAAATTAGGAAAATTTTAAATGAAAATTGGAAGATGGTAGCAGGAAACAGAAAGCTTATTGAAGTATTGGGTAATAACCATAAGTTTTGCTATAAAAAGAACTTTAACAAAAGAAATTATTTGAATTTACCCCCCCCCATTGATGTTCATTCAAAGAAAGGTATGTTAAAGTGCAATGGGTGTAAACAATGTACATTTGTTAATGAAGGTTCAGATGTAGTACTTATGCATAATAGTTTGCAAATATAGTAAAAAAAATACTTGTGATTCAACCTATTTGATTTATCTAGCTATGTATGATATATGTCAATGTTTTTATATAAGAAAGACCACCACAAAGTTAAGTAAGAGAATAACAGAACATGTTTTGGCCATAAAAAAACAAGGATGAAAAAAAATGCATTGGCCAAACTACTACCTTATTTGCACAGATTTTAGGAAGTTTTTGTTTTTGTAGTTGTAAAGCCAGTTCCTTATAGCGGTAATGTAAATAATTATGCGGAAGTTTAAGATGCTAACCGGCAAATATTTTTTGAAGCAGATAAGTTGCAAGGACTTAACGAAAACATTAATATCAAATGCCTTTTGAAAAACTAAGTTTAGAATGTTTTTTAATATATAGATATGGATAATGGCTATTGTTTATCTAGTTTGTGAGAATATATTTTTTTAATGAAAAGAGTGGAATACATCAATAAAAGGGGACATGATTAGTGTTTTATATAACTTTTATATAGTGACTGTATCTTTAACATTTTTCAAATGTGAACGATCATATGATGTAATTTAGAAATTATTTAAATGGGACTTTTTAACTGCACTTGACACTCTGAGGAAGTTCTGTCAAGTTACATTAAAGAACGAAAGCGTGCAATGTTACAATTGTGCAGTAGTTTGTTTCGTCACTTATTAGCTGCAGTTATTCAGTCACGGCAGTAAGTTCAAGAGCTTTGATGTTGGCCGATTTTCATTTAAGCAATCATTTTGAACTCTTCTTGGTCTGGTGCTTGCTTCCACTGTTTTCTTTTGTTAAATTTACATTTCAGTGTGTCATGTATAAATTCATTGCCTGCTACCCTTGAAAAATAAATTGCCCATGTTACATTTAAAAAAGTGTTAAGCTGGTAGTAATGCAATAGGTAATGACTGTCAAACCAATGAACAAGTTCATAATTACTAGGTATCTCATCCAAAGGAGGATGTACTCAGGTGTACAGCACCCCTGTCCTTCCTTAAAGGGCACTACAATATCAGCACTCCATCAACATGGTGTGGGAGTGGAACATATAGCCATCTGCAGCAAAGGCAAGTATGCTACTTGTTGTGTAACACTGCTTTCAAATTTTATTGCACAAACAGTGATGATGGCCATTGCTAAACAAAACAGTTATGCATTGAAAGCAGGCAGCATGAACAAAAGTAAACTTCTCTTCCCTTGAAACTCAACATTCCTTGAAAATGCACTAAAACTAACCGTTCTTTGAAAATACACTGAAACTCAACAGTCATTGAAAATGCACTAGCTAATGACAGTTTTCTTGTTGGTGTATGGGATTCAAGCTCTAGTCTCCTGTATAAGTTAACCAACCTGCCATATCTGTGGGGCATTTCACACACACACACACACACACACACACACACACACACACACACACACACACACACACACACACACACACACACCTAACCTGTTCTCCAATTTCCACTTGTCTCTTTCATCTGGTGAAGGAATGCTAGCAAGCAATTCTCCATAAAAATCCCAATGTGGGTGCATCTTTAGTATGATAAATGCACAGATGCTAATAAAGATGCATGCATAGTGTCTAAGAAGAAATGTTATGTTTTGTAGTGAGCCCTTGGCATCTGCCTAGGTTGCCTACTACTGGACCTGGCTCTGCTTGCTTCCAGTGTCAGATTGCTGCAGAGATCTATTAAGCTGTTCCTCCTTTACATATTATTGGTAATAGTTATTTGTGAGTGGATTCAAAAAGCCTATCTCAAGTATAATCCACCTATACATACAGCATAAATATGATAAAATGGATTAATAATTAAAACTTCAAAATAAATTAGTGAGTGTAAAAGATCACACATCATCTTTTATATGGATTCCATGCATGTGTTTTATTTATATAGTTATTTATTTACTTTGTTGGCCAGATAGGTGCGCACAAGCAGTAGATCTTTATCGAGTGGCGTACTCCAGGGTTCAGTCCTGGGGCCTGTGTTATTTGGGATATACTTTTCTGAGGTGCAGGCCAAAACCAATGGGCTATGGCTGACCAAGTTTGCCGATGACTGCAAGCTGGGCACTGTCATCAGTTCCCCTAGTGACGTGGACATCCTCCAGACAAATGACTGGTGACAGAAACATGGCCTCAAGCTGAATACAAAAAAATGCATCATCATCCCCCATTGGGGAGAGTGACATCCCCACAAACTATCAAATTAATAACAACCTCCTAAGCACGCAGTCAGTCGAGGGAGTTGGACACCCAGATTGATAGCAACCTGACTTTTGACTACCAATTTGCTTCCTTTGTACAGAAAGTTTTCTACATGGCCCACCTCATAAGTAAGGGTATCTCATCCAGAGACAAAAAGGTCATAACATGCCTGTATTCCTCCCTTATAAGGCTCATTAAGTACAACACTTCATTTGGGATGTACCTCGCAAAGCACATGCAGCAGCTGGAGAGACCACAGAGGTTACTCACCAGGAGAATTCAGGGCCTCAAAAATCTAGCATACACAGATAAGCTAAAAGCCCTATCCTTCTACTCAGTTTCATACAGAATCCTCAAAGGTCACCTCTGTCTGGCATATAAAGCGATCTCGGACCCCGCTTTGATGGAACAGCTGCATATGCGCAAGTCAAGCTCCACTCGAGTAACCTGCACATGCAGCTTCAACCTGGTCTGTGAAATCAGCAGGACTTGTTAGCGGGACAGATTTGTGTCTCAGAGACTTCCCAATTTGTGGAATAGACTCCCTCTCCACGTCAAGCAGAGTACCTCTTTACCCCTTTTTAAGCACAACCTGGATAACTGGATGGGAAATAGAAAATACATCCCTGGGATTCCACCCGTGTCACTGCTGGACAGGGGCACCAGGTGCTAATTTGTCTACCCATGGGCTAAACTCTTGGCTAGGCTTATATGGGCCTCAGGGCCAATAGCCTAGTTACTTCCTATGATCCTATGTACAATGATCATTTCAACCACAAGCAGGCCAAATTGATAGTTATCACTTTTCAGACATTGAATAACAATTTATTTATTTACTTAGTTAATGTGTATAATATGGACTGGTCCGAAGACCCTCATCAAGCATGTCCCTTGACTTAAAGGCAAATACAAAGTTACAAACAATAACTAGATATAATGTACTAAGATACAAACAATAGCAAAATACATGATACAAAGCACAAGAAATAAGCAAATAAGATTGATGCTTGTATTCATTTTTGCACTGCATATCATCTCCACAGAGTTTTAATGTACTTGCAAATTATTATTGCCACAAGAAGCAAAGCTGAATAAGCCTATAAAGAAAAATACTTTTTTGCACATTCATAGATTGTACATTAACAATGAACACTAGAATCACAGTAATATTTCATAAGACTTTATCCTGCACTGAAAAGGTATTAGTAGTGTGAAGTATTAGTAAGACATCAATGCTTATGTAAGAAAGACAGCCTTTTAAAAAATACCAGTGTGATGAACAACAGTCTCCAGAGTATGACTGAGCTGATTTATGCACACATCATTTGAATATTTCTACATTAAAGAGATCTAACTAACTAATGAAAAGGTTGTTGCTAGCAAACAACTCTATATTTCAGTGGTTCATCTACAAATTCAGTGCCTGCTGCCCTTGAAGAATAAATTGCCTATGTTACATTAAAAAAAATATATAGGGAATGGATGTCAAACTGACAAAAGGTTCATAGTTACTAGGCATCTGATCCAAAGGAGGACATACTCAGGACTGCAGCACTCCACTCCCTTAAAATACAACACAGTATCAGCAGTCTAAGTGCAGTAAACATTTAGCCTACATATTCAGTTAGATATTTCACTTTTAATACACAACGTCTGACAGTACAGTAACCATGAACAGCTACAGTCCCATATAGACACCAATACAAAAAGAAAAAATGAACAAAATAAGATATCAACTGTCTGCCTTTATGCACAAAAACTTATCTTTCCTTGGTAATAACACAATGCAAATGCATCTCCCTTCCAGCATGCTATAAGCCCACAGGTGCCAAAATGTCTCAGTTGCTAATGGGGGACAGTAGGAGCAGTTTAAAAATTTGTAAGTGAAGCAGTTCAGTATCAAACTTCTCCTGACAAATATTGGTAACAAGCTGGCTTTGAGTGAGTTACACTAGTGCTGTTTTGGGCCATTTAGGACTATGAATCTGCATCTTTTACTTTCTGCACCTTTAAGGCTTGGAGTGTAATGCGATATGTTTGATGAAGATAAAGAGAGGCAGTACTCATTTGTGACCATTATCATCTGCAGTGCAAGAGCATTTCTTGATTCTGGATATAGTAAGTTAGTTTATATGTATGCACATTTTATTTTGAAATGACAGCATTTGTAATGGTTTGTATGTGAGTGGAGAAGTTCAGGTTACAACTGGACAAGTTGTGGCTGGCCAGGCTCCAGCTTGCAGATTTACAGCTAGTAGCTGTATAAGATTAATACCTCTGTCATGTTGGATGTTTTGTTTCCTGTTTCTCCAAGGCTGTGCAACCGTGAAGTTAATGGATGTCTAAAGCAGGATGTGTGGAAGGGGAAGCCACCCCCAATGTGGAGGATACATGGGGAGTTTCAGTTTTGTAGCTGTCATACCTCTCAACCTGTTAGAGCAAGAAATCTGGACAAAGCTATATATAAAAGTGGGACAAAGGCCCAAAAATAGGGGCAGTTTTTAAATAATGATTTTACAAACTTAGAAAGTTGATAGAATAACAGATTTTGCATTAGCATTAATTTTCTGAAGGGTATTAAAGTCTGAAACTCAAATGTTTGTCATTATTTTCTAACTTCAGTCCTTAATGATTTGCCACAAATTTGCCAGAAAACTTCAATTTTATGAAAAAAAGGATCAGCAATATGAGGCAAGAATCTGGACATGCTGCAAAAATCTGTACAGTTGAGAGGTATGGTTGCTGTATGTAATAGACTTTTATGGCTGACCTGTTGTGATTCACTACTTAGTTATTTTTTTTTTTTTTGGGGGGGGGGGCTGGAACTGACAGTTTGTAATAGAACCAAAGTATATTCCATATAGAAAAAAAGATAGATAGATAAGCTAGATATATACATAGATGCATAAATAGCATGAACATTAAACATTGAGACAGAAAAGCCCAGCTCTGTGGCATAGAAAGATAATTTCATGACTGAAAACCAGACTACCAGAGTTCAAATAGCAGCTCAGATCCTAGAAGAAAGGTGACAGAGAAAGATAGGTGGTTGGCTTATGCCAGCTTACCTGTCTTCTGGCAGATGATGGCATTCTCAGTTGACCAACCTGCTTACATGCAAATGGCAGCACCAGGACTGTAGGACTGGAAAATGTGGGACTGGAGATCTCGAGCTGGTGAGAGTAGCCCTCATAGGACGTGTGTGACCAGTAACTGGTGCCATTGACACTGTCTAAAATTCAGTGCCAAGAAATATATGATTGTATCCTTTGGGAAGAGAGCTATCCTTGGAAACTACTACATTGATAATGCACTACTAAATATAGACTCAGTGGTCAAGGATTTGGGGACACAGATAGTAACCTGGTCTTTGACATTTCATGTCTGTGGTAGTAAGAAAATCATTCTATGTCACACGGCTTATAAGCAAGGGTATGGTATCTAAGTCAAAAGATGTCATTGTTCCACTGTACTCAACCCTCATCAGACCAGACATTAAATACAGTGTCCCTTTGTGTACAGACCTGCCCCCAGGCATGTGCAGCATCTGGAGCACCCACAGAGGGTCTTCATCAAAAGAATACAGGAAGGAAACAACATTTCCTATGTAGATCGCTTCAAAGCCCTATCTCTGTGCTCATCCTCCTACAGATTGCTGAGTGGCAATCTATGCCTGGCCACAAAGCATCCTGTGGTCCCGCACTGAAAGATCTGTTGCACAACCACAAAATAATTACCTGCTCTAAGGACCTAAACCTCATCTGCAACATAAATAGGATGTGATGGAGATATATGTATATATCTCAGAGACTACCCCTTTTCTGGAGCGGGCTTCTCATCCATGTGAGGAAGAGCTCTTCCCCTATCCCAGGTCAAGTTTAATTTGGACCAGCGGATAGGAAATTGGAAATTTACACATGGTGTGGCACCAAAGGCAGCCTGTAAATGCTTGATCACCCATGTCCAAGCGTACTTGTAGCCATTAAAATAACCCCAGGGTATCAAAACTTGTCAGATACATTTGGAAAGTATGGCTAACTGTAAAAATGCCCCCTAGGTTCATTAGCTTAAAAATCATGAACTTGTGTGTGTGTGTGGTGTGTGTGTGTGTGTGGGTGTGTGTGTGTGTGTGTGCGTGCGTGGGTGCGCATCTGTCTGTGTGTCAGTCTGTCTATGTCTGTTTATATGTGGAAGATATACATTTTAGGGAGAAGGTATAAGATGCTCCAGCAGTGATACAGAGACTTGCATCAGCCACTAGAAACACAGTAAGGGCCATATAAATACATCTTCACTGCAAGGATGCTGGCAAGGGAACAAACCATTGCTGTGGTTGCCTTTATGATAGACCTATAACTGTGTGTTTATCTGGTTTGTTGTTGTCTGTATGTTTATCTGGTTTGTGGTTGTCAACACTGCTGCTTCACACAGGACTGTGTGCTTATCTTTATGATGGACTTCCTTGGCCTACTTTCACCCACACTGAGGAGTACCTAGGGTGGAAGAGCTAAGGGAATTGGCTGAAAGGGGAGGCCTGATGTATATATGATTATATTTCACAACATGGCAGATGCATTACATCAGCATATATTTCACTGACCACAAATGTACCCTGTATGTTGGGGGTTGTGCCCCCACACCTCCTGTTAATTGTATGTATCAACTTTGAAATTGGAAAACAGTGGTGAAGGGGTAAAATCCCATTGTCCAGTGTGCAGCAGTCCCCAAAAGTGAATGCCAGAAACATGTGATCAACAGGCAGTTTGACAAAACAAGTTTTTTTTCCCTAAATTTACAATATACTGAATATAGGATGAAACTCATTGAAGCCACATTTGGCTGTATCTCTACATCAAAAAATCAAACCATCAAATGGCAATTTATTGAGTGTAATTTCCAGTCAGTTTAAAAAAAAAAAACTGAAAAATACAAGTTTTTTTCTCCCAGGCATTCTGCAGTCATACGCCCTGATAATTATCTGTCTATCATTTTTTGAACGTCCATTTGTTCGACAAAGTTAAAGGATGTTGCTTACTTTTGATGATAGAGATAGTTGAGCAGTGCAAATTATGAAGTTATGCTTTGTTGAGATAGCAGAGTAAGGTTGGAGGGGGTGAGAGTGTTGGTGCATGTGCTGAGATTTAGGGTTAGGGCGGGGTAGGTTAGGGATAGGAGCGTTTATATTTTAGGTTTAGTGCCAGGGTTAGGCGAGGGGATAGATGTAGTGTTTAGTGTGTGTGTGTGTGTGTGTGTGTGTGTGTGTGTGTGTGTGTGTGTGTGTGTGTGTGTGCGTGCGTGTTTTCTGCGAATGTGTCTTGTGTAGTGGCAGTGCTCCACCCCCCTGCACCACATTAGTAATAAGTGCTAACCCTAACCATATTGCTGTCCCTTCCCTCAATCCATACCCTACACCTTACTGAAATAAAATCCTTCCTGGAACACTGCCACTATTTAGACAGATTATTGGGAGGGTTAGTGTTAATATCTGGAACTAAATAGTTTTCCTTTCTCAATATTTTTTAGTTTGAGATTTTTTTGCATTTGATATTCTTTATGTTCAAACATTTTTGTTGGTGTTTTGAGATCAACATTAAGAATGTTCCATCATACAGAATATAACCATATACCAACTCTGAGATCACATGTGTGGAAAGGATAAATTCCTGATCCCCTCTCTACCATAATGCCCACATTCAAAAAAGTCGGCATGTACAACCAGCTTTTTTTTTCCTGGTCAACAAAAAAGAAAGTGTAATGTGAGTGTGTGTGTGTGTGTATGTGTATATATATATATATATATATATATATATATATATATATATATATATATATATATATATATATATATATATATTAAAACAAGCATTCTTGGTCTTTCAATTTCATTGAGTTAGGATAATTAAGGTAGTGTTTCTGAAGTAGCCATTTACTAGATGGTTGATCTCCTTCTGTGTTTTTCTCCCAGACATTCTGTAATGCATTTTGCATCTTTTTGAGCTACACATGGCACTTTCATATTGTACTCATAGATGTGGTACCTCATTGAATGCCCATGTCCTGATAGTCATCAGCTGGTACTTCTACTCTGCCATGCAAATCCACTTTAGACCAGTAGGCCTTTGCAATGAAGGCATACGGGTCTGTGGCATAAACCTTGTCCTGCTGGGAGAAGATTAAAAGCGTTCATTCTACCAGATCTAAGAGCTAAGGCGATCTCTTCTGGGTTTAATTTTGGTACTGTTTTATATTTGTCTTGTATCCTGGAGTATCTCCTTTTTTTGATATACACCTTCTTTCTCTCTCCATTCCTTTCTCTCTCCATTCCTACTTCATTTCACCATCTGAATATCTAACCATTATTCCTGAACTCTGCATTCATTTCCATCCCTAGTCATTTCTGACTCATTGTGAGTGTAGCCTTCATTTTGCCTGCATAAAAATCTGAATAAAGGTATCTTAGATGCAGTTTAACTGCATGAATAATCAAGTTTTTTTATGTTTTTATATATATATATATATATATATATATATCTTTCTAAAGCTTTTGACATGGTAAACTATCAACTTCTCCTGCAAACCCTAGAAAAAATCACCCTCGACACCCATGGTATACGATGGTTTAAGTCATATCTGGGAGTAGACAACAGGCAGGCCTGTGGAAAGGTAACTTATCTACCCTTTTACCTGTAACACTTGGAGTCCCCCAAGGATCCATCTTAGGGCCACTCCTATTTTCCATATTCATTAATGACTTGCATAAAGTAATACCAGATACTACCTGTATTCAATACATGGACGACTCAACCCTAATCTGTTCTGCCACAACCCCAGAAGAACTACTGATACTATCTCAAAACACATTTAGCATAGTTGAAAATTGGCTCCTCTATCGCCGTCTCATATTAAACCCCAAAAAAAACAAACTGCTGCTGTTCTCCCCATCTCATAAGACCTCCTCTTTAACCTTCTCCACTACTCCAGTACATCTAACAATGGCACTATTATCTCACCAGACCCCTCAACCAAACTACTAGGAGTTATAATTGACAACAACCTAAAGTTTGATTTGCATATCGACCACACCATCAAAACAGTAACTAAAAAACAACTTGGCTCTCTACATAGAATCAAACCCTTCTTAACTCCCCTAGCCAGAACTGTTCTTGCTTGCACTCATCTCCTATCCACACTTCTCTATGCCTCCCCCCTTATTCACCATCCTGAGTAAATCCTCCCTGAACAAGCTCACAACCTGCAATAATCACATTGCCAGATTTGCCACCGCCTATGCCTATAAGGACCCATCATTGCTACAACCTCAAACTACTAAACTGGCTTGAACTACCTAACATTTTACTAAGTAACCAACTAATAACCGCCCACAAGATTCTCTACCAGCCAGAATGGACCCCCGACCTTAAAACTCTCATCACCTCCTACCATAACCTTAAAACTCTTCGATCCTCTAACAAAATGTTAGCTTTCACCTTCAAAGCGAACAACTCTGCTGGGGACACTCTGTTTATGAACTCAGTTGGTAAAGTCTGGAACTCTCTTCCTACATAACTAACCTTACAACCCTCTCCAACCCAATTTCAAAAAAACATTACTCAATACTTCACGTTGCGATGGCTCTGTCCTTGCTCTACCCCTGACTAATTCCCCCCACTTTACTACTGTGCACCCAATTAGGGTCTCTTAGCAGTGTCTCTGAATCCTAACCTGTATTATTCTGTACTAACATGTGCTTAAGTGAAATCTAGAACGTATTTTATGTAACCTACAAAGAAACACACAAATATATATGTACCTCTTGAATGTTGGGCTGAGAACTTGGAAAATGACTACAAATATATTGTATAACCTCTATCTTGAATTATACTAAAAGTGGAATTGTTTCATTATGTAAATATGTAAAAATTTCTCTGGATTGTATTTCTCTATTGTATTTTGCATTGTGTTATGCTGTTCTCTTACGTCTACTGTATGGAACTTTTCTCCCCAGGCCTCCGCTAAAAATGGACATATATCCAGTGGGGCCTTCCCGGTTAACAAATGTAAAATAAAATAAAATAAATAAATATATATATATATATATATATATATATATATATATATATATATATATATATTATATATATCTACTTTGGAAGCTCAAAGTTGCAAAACTTTGAACTTCAAAAAGCTGAGATCATAAGTTCAAAGTTTTTTTTTTTACATTTTGGCAGGGGAGGGGCAAGCCCCCCTACACCTCCATTTGGGGGGTTGTGCCTCCCTCACCCCCTGCTAAGTAAGTATACCAACTCCGAGATTGCACTACAGTGAGGAAAACTGTACATTTCCTGTTCCGCACTGTATGGTTATCTCCATTCAGAACATTCAAAATTTCAAAACTTCGATCTTACAATATCGGGCCTTTTGAAGTTCAAAGTTTTGAAACTTCAAGCATCTGAAGGGGATAGATATAAATATACACCAAAACATCATTCATGATCTGCACATCACAGAGAATGGATATAGTGGGCAACATTATCTACTATTGAAACACATATTTTATTTATCAATGGTAATGTCTTATAACTTTATGAACCTACAGACCTATATTAAGACATTTAAATATTGATGAATAGTGTTGTCAAATACAGACTTCGTGATGTATTTTCCTGACTAAATCACTGCAGAAGTTATTAATAATTTAAATGTCTGTGAACTATTTCAAGCCCTTGTGCAAGTTACTGAGTAATGATAGTAAATATTTCCGTAAACTGAATATGTAAAATACATTCCCTCACATACATGCTGTGCAGGAGCGGCCTTAGGTCAGCTGGTGCCCTAGGCAAAAGGGCTCCATGGCACCCCCCTCCACACCACTCGGTGCTCCCACTGAGACATCTGTGATTACAATCCACCAATACAACACAGAGTCCATTATCTGAAACATCAGTTATCCAAATGCAGCCTTCCACAGTTTTCAGGTAGGAAAATCATAAAGTCTGAATATGTAAATGGTGTACGTATTCACTTATGATTGTTTTTTTTTAGTTTGTGTACTACAATAATATACAGTTTTGTACTTGCAGTATATTTGTTTAGTTTTTCTTGTTTAATGTTAATCAAAAACATTTTTAGAAGTTTTTTATCTGGTTCAATTATATGTTTGATTATCCAGATAGTTTGATTAGCCAAACTACCCTAGGTCCCAATTAGTTCAGGTAATTGACTCTCTAATTTATCGGTAAATAAGCACAATCTCTGCAGAATTAAAAGTTATCTAAATAATTCCACATTAAAGTGATCTAAATAAAAGAGTAAACAGGGCACACAGCCAAACCAGTTAGTAAAAAGTTACAAGAAAATCCTAGCCAAGCTTGAGTTTTCACTGTGTGATTCCTTAAAACCTCTTGTAAATGAGGATAATGGGATGTATGCAAATGGACCCCTTAAGGACATCAGGTGTTTCAGCTATATGGTAGTTCTGAATGCACAACTTTTTTTTTTTTTTTTAAGTCTGTTAATGAACAAATTCAGGCCAATAAATCTAAATCAGATGTGTTAACTAATGAAGAGGTTGCTACTAGCTAACACTTTACATTTCTGTATTTCCTCTGCAAATTTAGTGCCTGCTGCACTTGAAGAATTAATTGCCTATGTAACATTAAAAAAATTGTTAAGCTGCTAATATTGCAATAGGGAATGACTAACAAACTGACATGTTCATAGTTATGATGCATCTCATACTAAGGAGGACACACTGAAGAGCGCAGGACCCCTATCCCCCTTAAATTGCACCAAATAATCAGCAATCAAAAGAGCACTGCAATACCAGCACTCCATCTACATGATGTGGGAGTAGAATCCACAGCCTTCTGCACAAAAGGCAATTATGCTACTAACACTGCTTTCAAATTCTACAGTGCGAACAGTGACTGCCATTTGCTAAATAAGACAGCTGCACATTGAAAACAGACAACATAAGCAACAGTAATTTTCTCTTCCCTTGAAACTCACAATTCCATGACAATGCATTGAAACTCATAATCCCTTGAAAATGCACTGAAACTCACACTTCCCTGAAAATGTACTGAAACTCAAACACACAGTTCCATCAGATTTCCTGTAGTTGGTGTAGAGGATTCAGGCTCTTGCCTCCGCTGAAGCTCACAATTCCTTCAGCAGTCTGGTAGTTGGTGTAGAGGATTCAGGCATTGTCTCTTGTAACCAAGTTACAGGGTCAGGCCTGATCAAGTTAATTGACTAACCTGACTTCTCCCCAACTAGGGCATTATATACCACCCCTCCATAGCTCTTAACCTCTTTAGCATAAGAGATCTGGACAAATCCTAAAATAATGGGGTGGGGGACAAAGGCCCAAAAATAAGGATAGATTTTAAATATTGCTCTTATAGACTTAGAAAGTTGCTAGAATAACAGGATTTGTGTTAGCATGCATTTTTCTGAAGGATATGAAGTCTGAAACCCATATGTCATTATTTAGTGATTTCAATCCTCCATGAATTGCTAGGAAACCACACATTGTATGAGGAGTATGCCAAAAATATGAGGCAAAAAAAGCTGGACAGTTGAGAGGTATTCATACCTCTGAACCTCTTAGTACAAGAAATCTGGACAAAGCCTAAAACAATGGAGATACAGTGGCCCAAAAATAGGGATAGATTTTAAATATTGCACTTATTAACTTAGAAAATTGCTAGAATAGGATTTGTGTTAGCGTGCATTTCCTGAAAGATATAAAGTCTGAAACTCGTATGCCATTATTTAGTGACTTCAATCCTCCCTTAATTGCCAGAAAACCACACATTTTATGAAGACTTGGCCAAAAATATGAGACAAAAATATGGTCAGTTGAGAGGTATGTTAAACACACAAACACACCTATACCTACGTTCTCTGTACTCTCACACAGCAGCACATACATACACATACGTTCTATGTCTCTCTCTCTCTCACACACACACACACACACACACACACAAACACACCTTCTCTCTCATACAGCAACACACATACACACACTTTATCTCTCATACAGACAGAATAACTAGTTTAAAATTACATACACATGCACAGACTTTCTCTCTTGTACAGAAATGAAATGGCTAGTTTAAATTATGTACATTCAGACACAAACACACTTTCTCTCATGCGCAAGTTTAAATTACTTACACACACACACTATCTCTCATGCAAACAGAATGGCTAGTTTAAATTACATACACATACATGCACACACACACACACACACACACACACACACACACACACACACACACACACACACACACACACACACATTCTCTCTCTATATACACACACACACACACACACACACACACACACACACACACACACACACACACACACACACACACTTTCACCTTCTCTTTTAACAAAACAGATACCTTAAATTCCATGCACAAGCATGAAATGCTTTTACTTCCACGGTGGTGTGCATGTGATGGATATATGGATGTCCTTCAAGGATGCATCTGCAGTCCTTACAAATGGGTTGTCCTGTCATCAGGCAGCCCTTCGGTCGGCCGGATTCCAAAGTCTGGGTCTGGCCTCGGCTGGTGTCGCACTTCACCCGACGTCATTGCTGCAGTTACTCGGGTATAAAGGCATCAGCCGACGCCATTTTCCTCAGTCTTTCTTGCCGCGTGGCGCCCGAAGCAGAAGCTGTTCGTAAGTGCCGGTCGGTCAGAACCAGAGATTACTACTACCGAATAATTCTATTACTACCGAAGACTTCTAAAAAGCTAAGTACCCCGTTGGGGACTCTTTCTTGCCTCAGCCGATGTCAGAAAAAGTGAATAACTGTTTAACTTGTGGGAAACAAATACCTCATAAAGATTTCCACTCTTACTGCTTACCTTGTTTAGGCCCAGACCACGACGTAGCAGCTTGTCTAGCCTGTGCTTCTTTTAACCGACGGACGCTTAGACGTCGGTCGGAATTTGCTGAGCAGTTTTTCGGCTCTGATTTTGCTTATATTATGCCGTTGGATCCACCGACTTCACAAATATCCAAAAAACACAAGGAAAAGGACCGACACTCGCGGTCCGCGGTTTCGGGTTAAGACAACCACGAGTGTCTTGGTTTCGGCTGAAACCGAGCAAGCGGTTCTTCCTTCAGCCGAAAGCTTACCTTCTACCGAGGCCTCTTCCAACCTGGTGGAATTGGCTTCTGAAATCCAACCTGCAGTTGTGGTTTCTCAGGAATTATCTGACACTATTCCCTTGGATATTTCAACCCCTGCACATGGAGCTGCTAGGCCTCCTGCAGCCATGTCCATTAAGGCCTTTGCCAGGTCTAAAGCAGCTTAAAGCTACTAAATCTGTGCCAGTTAAGACCCCCAAATGCTTAGTCTAGCAGAGGATCTCATTTCTTTAATCAGGGGATCCCAACCTCACCCAGACAGGGCCTCTCACCCACCTCCAGAGAAGAGGCCTAGAGCAGAGCCCCCTGAGCCAGTTTCCTCAGATGATTCCTCTGATGATTCAGATAATACAGACCCTCCAGAGGCTCCTTTTTCCCCTTATGAAGACTCTGATGCTGAAGAGTCCATCCCTTCTGCCTCTCCGCCTGAGGAATTTTCCTTTGGGGAAACCTTGCATGCTATGAGGGAACAATTTCAGTGGCAGGGCCAAGATTTTTCAGACTCCAGAAAAGGCTTAGAACCTTTTGCATTTACCACAACATAGGCCTTTAGCTATACCTCCAGTTCTTTCTGTTGTAGATGATGCATTTAATGATGCTTGTACTGCTCCTGATTCATTACCTCCGGCCCCTGCTAAGCCCGATAGGTTCTACAGGGTCCCGGACACACATCACCATTTATACAAGGCTCCTTTTGCAGATCCCGAGACTATCTCCCAGGGGCCTAAGGCTGTAGCATCTACCTCTGCCAAAATCCCTCCCTCTGAAAGGGAATCCAGGTCCTTAGAGATGGGGTAAAAAAGTTTACACTTCTGCTACTCTGTCAGCTAGGGCCTTGAACTGTCAATTTCACATGATCCAGTATCAAGAATTTATGCTAGACCAGTTAACCAAAAAACTGTCCTCTGATGAACCTTTAGACAAGAAATATGTTCAGGAAATGGTACATAACATTCAGCAAGTTAGTAACCATTCTTTAAAATGCGGCTATGATGCACTGGAGGCTTCCTTTAGATCAGCCATGACTGGCACTGTTATCAGAAGGCATGCGTGGTTAAAAGAGCAGGCCTTACCAGACCATGTCAAATCAAAGCTACTAGATGCTCCCATGGACAAGATCAATTTGTTTGGCTGTCCTGCACAACAGGTGCTGAAGAAGATGGAAGAGAAGGCAAAATCTGTCCAAACAGTGAAAGATTTCTTACAGGTCCAACCTCCAAGGTTTAGCAGGAATTGGCCCTCTAAGAATTGGTCCTTTCCAGACTCCTCCAAAGCACAGAGAGGCAGGAACAGGCGTTCAAGAGGCAGAAGCCAATCCAGGGGAGCCTACAGGGGATGCCAGTGGCAGGGTAACAACCAGCGGGGCACAGACACAGCCACCACCACTACTACAGGACAATCACAGTGACTTGGCTCTGGCACCGCCTACCAGGGAACAACTAGAAGCACCCTTAGGCGGGAAGCTAGTTTTATTTTCAAAGAACTGGCATTACATCACAAGAGACAAGTGGATTTTGCAGACAATAGACCAAGGTTACAGGTTTCATTTCCATACTCTACCAGGAAAGAGAGGAATGCCAAACCTACCTCCAAATCAAAAGGCAGAAGCTCTACAACAAGTAAATCAATTATAAAAGATGAGAGCTGTGGAAAAGGTACCATATATGGAGCAAGGAAAGGGCTTTTACTCCAGACTCTTCCTAGTACCAAGGAAAGAAGGCAAATGGAGACCTATTCTCGATCTGTCCGCTTTAAACACTTTCCTCATTGTTCCAAAATTCAAAATGCTAACCCTACAGCAGCTTCTTCCCATGTTGGGCAAGGAGTCTTGGCTGGTAACTCTAGATCTCAAGGAGGCATACCTGCACGTCCCCATATGACCAAATTGCAGAAGATACCTCAGATTTCTTGCAGGATCAGAGCATTATCAATTCTCAGCATTGCCCTTTGGCTTATCTACTGCGCCCAGAGTGTTCACGAAATGCCTGGCATCAGTAATCGCTCATTGCAGGCTTCAGGGGATCCAAATCTACCCTTACCTGGACGACTGCCTGATACAAGCGGACAACAAAAACAAGCTAGCAGAAGACTTGAAAAGAGTCATTTACCTTCTACAAGCCCTGGGATATACAGTCAACATAAAAAAGTCAAGGCTGATACCATCCCAAAAGATAACCTTTTTGGGTGCGGAGCTGGACACATCCAAACAAATGGCATTCCTAACAGTAGAAAAACAGGAGCAACTCCCTCTCTACTTCTTGGCATTAACAAAACAAAACCATCTAACAGCAAGAAAAGTCCTACAAGCATTGGGATTCATGGCATCCTGCATAATATTGGTCCCACATGCCAGACTGCATATGAGAAAGCTACAGTGGTACCTAAGGAATTTATGGTCTCAGCACAGGCACAGCCTAGAAGCACAAATTCCAATAATTCCATGCCTGAAGCAAGAGTTCCAATGGTGGGCTCAGGCCTGTCAATCAAATGAAGGATTGCCCTTCCTCAGCACTCAACCAAGCCAAACCATCACAACGGACGCCTCAGACCTCGGTTGGGGGGCCCACATGATGGACAAATGCATACAGGGTTTATGGACTCAAGAGCAGCTGCACCTACACATAAACCTAAAGGAAATGCTGGCAGTAAAACTGGCAATTCAGACTTTCAAGCCATTTCTTCGACAAGGCCAATTGATGATAAGGACAGACAACACCACAGTTATGTGGTACATCAACAAGCAGGGAGGCACACATTCGTACCCTCTATGCCGGATGGCCCTGGACCTCTGGAATGTGGCCCTGAGTTACAACATTCAGTTACAAGCAATCTTTGTACCAGGAAAAGAAAACACTCTAGCAGACATATTAAGCAGGACTACCACGGACGCCCACGAATGGATGCTGCATCCGGACATCTTCAAAACCATTACAAGAAAATGGGGTCTCCCAGAAATAGACTTATTTGCATCCCCACTCAATTACCAATTAAAGAAATTCTGCACCAGGACGTACCACCCACTGGCATGGAAGGTGGACTCCCTATCCTTCAGTTGGAAAAATCTGACAGTATATGCATTCCCACCTCTTCCTTTGATGCACAAGGTGCTATTGAAGATCAAAGAGGACCGTCCAAGGATCATTCTGATAGCTCCAGATTGGCCAAGGCAACATTGGTACCCATTACTGAGGAGCATGTCTCGGGAACAGATATGGCCCTTACACCTAGTTCCCTTGCTGTTAACTCAGGACAATTACAACACCCTGCATCCAAACCTGAAAACTCTGCAGCTGACTGCCTGGAACATTGCATAAGACAAATTAACCCAAATTTATCCCAAAGGGTTAAGGACATTATCTTGGAAGCTCGCAGACCTTCAACAAGGAAAACCTATTCAGCAAAATGGAAAAGATATCTCATTTGGAGTACTGCTAAAGGGGAAGATGTGTCACTGGTAAACATAGCCAACATCCTGGAATACCTGGCAGAGCTATTCCACAAAGGCCTGTCCTACTCTTCCATTAAGATTCATGCCTCAGCTATTTCAGCAGAATACGACTTGGATCCTCCAGTTTTCTCACATCCTCTGCTCAAGCAGTTTCTGAGAGGAATTAAAAATGTAAAACCTCCTAGGAAGCCACCATTACCTGCATGGGACTTGAACTTTGTGCTAGAAAAATTGACACTACCTCCTTTCGAACCAGCAGCAACAGCAGAATTGCAATACTTATCATGGAAAACTGCTTTCCTGCTGGCAATCACTTCAGCAAGAAGGGTTTCTGAGCTACAGGCATTAATGGCAGTACAACCCTTTCTGATCTTCCATCAAGATAGAGTGTCCATGAGAACAAATCCTACTTTTATGCCTAAGGTGGTCTCCAGAGTATCTTTAAATCAGGCTATCCACCTACCTACATTCTTCCCCAATCCACAGAACAGGGGAGAAAGACTGTTGCATACCTTGGATGTACACAGACAATTACGCTACTACCTGGACAGGACCAAGAGCAGTAGAAAAACTGACCAACTACGGGTAGCATATGCAGCAGGAATGGAAGGGAAAGCAATTTCAAAACAGACAATATCTAAGTGGATAGGAAATTGCATTAGATTTTGTTACTCCTTCCATGGAAAGAAAACTCCAGACAACATCAGGCCTCACTCTACAAGAGCTACAGCCACTACCACAGCTTTTCTACGAGGAGTGGCTACCAAAGACATTTTAGAGGCTGCTACTTGGAGCTCCGTGCATACATTTGCCAAGCATTATAATTTACCTTTATACTCTAGATCCCGAGCAGGTTTTGCCACTGCTGTTTTGCAAGGGATCTTAACTACACCATAATTCTATCTTTCCTCCTCCCCCAGTTTGGCTATGGTATTCTACCCATTTGTAAGGACTGCAGATGCATCCTTGAAGGACATAGTACAGTTTTGTACCTACCATAAATGTAGATGTCCGATAGGAATGCATCTGCAGTCAGGATTACCCACCCTCCTTCCCCTCTGTTGTACTCCTAGGGTATTTGCCCCTCTTATAGCTAGCTGGGGGAATCTATTATGGTGTATTTGTTTGTATATATGTACATACATGCTTATTTTTTGTTTGCTCTCTAATATTTTGAATCATTGGCAATTATCAAAATTTAGCCTTCCTAGAGGGCACCTGGCATCTGGGGCAAGAAACACTGAGGAAAATGGCGTCGGCTGATGCCTTTATACCCGAGTAACTGCAGCAATGACGTCGGGTGAAGTGCGACACCAGCCGAGGCCAGACCCAGACTTTGGAATCCGGCCGACCGAAGGGCTGCCTGATGACAGGACAACCCATTTGTAAGGACTGCAGATGCATTCCTATCGGACATCTACATTTATGGTAGGTACAAAACTGTACTTTCTTCTTAAAGGAGAGGACACCTCCACTGCGGTATTAAGAAGTTTTTTTTAATATATTATTAAAATAAATGTTTATACCGCCTGGTCAGAGTGGGCCCCTCCCCAGCCACGGGGCCCTAGGCAACTGCCTATGTCACCTAGTGCTGGATCTGGCTCTGGGGCAGATATGACATATCTTCCACCATGGTAAAGACATGCAAGACTCATGTCAAAGAGAAACCTTTGAGAAAGGCTGTTCATTTTTAGAGGACAGTTATGTCTATTACAGTACCCAACATGGATTCATATATCAAAGAGGCTGTTAGACAAACTTATTACAGGTTTATGACTGGCTGGCCAGAGAAGTTGACAATGGAATACCAATAAATGTGGTCTATTTGGAATTCACCAATGTCTTTTACTCATTACCGCACAGAAGGCTGTAATGAAAATTGTAAGCATAGGGTTTAAATCAAGACTAAGGAAATATTTTTTTTGTATTATTTTTTCCCTCTGTTGTCTGGTGACCAAAGTCCTCATTTACTCCATCTGCCCTGGTCTTTCCTCGTGGATATGAGTCAGTTGCAAGAGCTGCCATACAGGCAGGCATCAGGGGCTTTGAGAGGATAGTTCTAACTACACTCCTTGTGAATTACAAGAGTGTGGGGGCACTATACATTTCTATGCACACACCTATGCACCTGCAATAAATGCTACATTGATGCTGCTGTGTGAGCTCCCTGCATGCCTTTGGAACACATATACATCTGCTGTCCCTTTTTTGAGGAATCTTGATACTATGTTACCCAGGCTGCCTTTTCTAGGATAAGGCAATGCCCAAGCCATTAATCAAACCTTGAACACTTAGGTCATAGACAGGGCTTTATCCAGCTACACCATTGTAAATGGCAAGGGAAAAGAAAGGGATTCTTGTATGTGTACATAGCTGAAAGCAGAGATATGTGATGAGATGACAATATCAGGAGTAAGGCAGGGTATTGGTACAGTGCTACCGGAGTCGGTCCTGAGTCCAGGGCACATCAGTGTCTTTGTTTTTCATATATATATATATATATATATATATATATGTATGAGGAAATAGACTTGGTGGTATCTCCAGGTTATGGTCATCAGTGGGATATGGGAAAACATCTGAGGAAGGCTTTAAAGGGTTGGCTAAGTGGATAGAAAGGTGGCAGCTGCAGATCTGTATAGACAAGTTAATGTAGCGCAGGAGGAGCACAACAACCATGTGTGTAATCAGTTGGGAGAAGCAGGACTGACAGCAGCAGAACAGACTGAACCACCAGAAGCAAAATGAGAGGCACGTGGCAGCCTGTAGTTGAATTGTGTGGGATATTTTAAGGGGAGAGAATATGGAATTAGAGGTAATGCTCTTGTTATATGGGGTCTTTATCTTACAATGCCTTGAATATTATGTGCAGTTCTAGAAGAAGGAGATCAGACAGCCAGAAGAATGAGACACAGGATGGTTAGGGAGTACAACTACCTGACCCTAGCAGAGTTAAAGGTAGGAAGTGCCATTGCTACATAAGGTCATGTCAAGGATATGCAAAGGGTGCATCAGAATAGGAAGAATAAAAAGGGCTACTTAGGCAGGAGATTTTGTGTAGAAATTACTGCTTTGATCTCCAAAAGTATTTCTTCACAGAGGGTTTTTTGCCATGGGAGAGCGACTACAGAACAGCTGTTGGTGAAGGAATTCATGGGGGCATTTGAGAGAGCACGGGACAGGTGTAGAAGAGGTGAGGGGTAAGATGGGAGAGGAGGGGAGACATAATATTAAATACATATAAAAATTAGACAGGATAAGCTTGCTATCTCCTTTTGCCACCACAACCATGCAAATGTAATATGATATTAATCAAATAAAGAAACATTTACTGGTATGGGCAACTATATTAGAAATCAGAAATAAAAAGTTCAAAGTACTTGAATTGGCCAGTGTTGCTATGTGCTAATGTGGGGTAGCAAATCATGCAAAAAAAAATAGACTGGCTATATGTGGAGAAAGGCTACATACAGGGTTAAGGTATAAATACTGTCTGTACTACAGTAAGTTATTATTCACAGTGGGACAGGGTAGTAGACATGTGGAATGCTGTGATGCATTTTTTGGAGACGGAACCCATGGAAGCAGTCATCATGGCGTGGTAAATATGTTACACTCATGGCATCAGAGTTGTTGATGGAGTGGAAGTAGAATGTTGCCTGCCTGACTGAGGTGTGCTTGATGAGTTTACAATCCACATGTGGCATCCAACAAATAACATAAACTCAGTTAGCCTGCATACAGTGATGACTGTAGTGCCTTTGTCACATTGTCTTATTACAATGTGATGACAGTACCATACAGTTACATGCAACAGTCTAAGGCCTGTGTTAATAGAATTATGACACAAAATGAGAGCCAGCCATATTGTTTATGCATTGTGTTATGTATTTGTTTATTTATTTTTATTTTATTGCAGTAGTTTCTTTTTGCTTTGCTTGCTCATTTTATCATACTGGGCAAGGCCTACTTATAGATGGGACCCAGGAAGAGAAGCTGCACATGCAAATTAAATAACATTATACTAATATAGCTGTAAAACTGCTTTGGTTATGAAGACTAGAACGCTATATAGATATATGCTATTCATAGTGGACATTTTGAAAGTTTAAGTTTACAATTGCCTAATCTCATTTCTGTATAAACAATTATAAACTTTTAAAACTTCAAAATGTGTGTTAAACATGATTAATGCATACAAATTGTTGTTAGCCCAGGGGTGTAGCAAGCAAATTCCATTTTGTACTCACAAATTCTTAGTGTTACCTGCCCCTGATAGCCATCATTTAAAAATGGACACATCTCTCAAAATGCTGCCCCCCCCCCCCCCCCCAAGAACTTAATAAATGTGCATAACATTTTCAGCAGTTTCCCTTAAAACTATTAAAGATATTTCT
Source organism: Protopterus annectens (assembly GCF_019279795.1). NCBI lineage: Eukaryota > Metazoa > Chordata > Ceratodontiformes > Protopteridae > Protopterus > Protopterus annectens. Next base: position 951,658,416 of record NC_056725.1, on the reverse strand, counting down.
TTTAGATTATTAGTATTGCACCGGTTGTTGGAGGCATTTATTTAGACAGTTGTAGATGTAATATGACTAAAATAAGACATGTTGATGTGATGCTCACAAAACAAAAAATGTAGCTGTTAGTGTACAAAGAGTATGCCCGGCTACACCCAGTGGTTAGCCAGAAGTGTTTTTTTTTTTTTTTTAATGGAAGTTGAAATTGTTTATGCTTTTTTATTTGTATGTAGCTGTTATGAGCAATAGGTTGTTTTCCTCTTTAGCAGGTTTTTGTTTGAGGATATAAATTGGATTATATCAGACTGAGGGTAAAGTAAACTGTATTTTGAGCAGTAGAATTTTGATACTTTGGCTTATCTTTACTAAAATGTTTAGCATAACAGTCATGTCTAATCACAGCATCATGTGAATGCTTCTGCCTTTTGAGATGTAATCAGGATAAACAGCTAATCTTCACAAACTTCAAGACATACTGGGGTGCACACCAGTAAGTCATGCCATATGTCAGGCACTGAAGTGCATTGAAATAAATGTGTAAATTTGAATACTTCGATAATTTACAGGATGCTTGCTAAATAATGGTCATATGATACTGTCATTTCTATTGAAAGCTGAAAAATGTTTCAAGAATTATATACAAGAAAAAAGATAAGCGTGATTTAGTAATGATTATTAACACTCACCACATTTTTAAATGACGTGTTCATACATTGTGATACTTATTTCTAGCACTGATTGCAAATGTCCTATGAAAAGAGTATTGATTGCAAATGTCCTATGAAAAGAGTATTGAAAATGTGCCTGTGTAGTAAAGTACATGGTGTTAACCATTAGGTAGAAGTTTTCTTCAACAACGTTTGAGGTAATTGTGATTCTTTTCATCTGTTTGGCAGATCTTCCAACAAGGAAACAGCAGCTGCAGGCCCTTAATCTTCTAGTCCTCCTACTTCCAGCTCCAAACAGGGATATGTTGAAGGTACAGACTCAGTACTTTATAGTAAAAAACAATTTACTGTAATTAAAAAAATATGTCAGACATTTCTAGGAAGCTTCTCATAGTTCTTATCAAGTAGAAAGCTTAAAAAGTTTGTTATTTGCATACTGTATTACTTTGCCAATAAACTTATCACCACACTTCACTTTACTGGTCAGTGTAGTATTTGATCTGAGAGACCAGTTGGCATAATGGTTAAGGTCTTCGCCTCCCATGCATAAGGTATAAGATTTGATCCTGACCTCCGGCCAGTGCCTGTTTGGAGTTTACATGTTCTCCCTGTATCTCTGTGGGTTCCTCCCACCGTAAAAAAACACTGAGTGTTTCCATCTCAAACTGACCAATGACTGGAGCTGTGGGCAGCAGCACAGACTCTATATGGTGTCCTAAAGGGGGAAGAGTTGTACAGACCAACTGCTTTGGGCATCTACTGTGGTGTGCAGTATCCTCAAGATAGAACACAGATCACAGACTGCTCGCTGTGGCAGGGCTAGACACTTGATGGTGATTTTGTCATGTCGACTAATATCACCAAAGTAGGCATGTGTATTTACCAGTGATAAGTAGGTTGAGTCCCTGACTTGTGCCAGGGACCCATTGTAATGGTGGGAGGGGTGTATGTATCCTTATTGGCCAGTGTGGGCTAGTGTCTAGTAACCCACAATAGCTCTGTTGATCAAAACTTGTGCATAAAACCAATCAACCTGCCAAACAACATAGGTTCACTGCAGTGTGGAAGTAGATGACATGATGATACGAAGGAGGCTGGAAATCCTATGTATCCAGGAGACAAGATGGAAGGGCAGTTCAGCAAAGCCATTTGGCTTGAGATCCAGAGTCTACTATTCATGAGGAAGACTGGCTAGAAATGGCAGTAAGGGGATGTCATCAGAATTAGTGACAGACTCATGGCAATCAGACTCCAGTGTAATGAACGGCAATATTCGTAATCTCAGACAGTGCCCACAGCAGGGTTGTGATAGTGACGGAAAGAGAGCATTCAGACAACAGTTGCAGGACCTACTAGATAAAGCAGGGCAACAAGAATTGTGTTGATAATGGGTTACTTTAATGCATATATCGGGACAGATAGAACAGGATATGAGGACTGCCTGGTTCCACATGGGTGGTGCAACAGGAATACAGAAGGAGAGGCTGTTCTAGACTTCTGCTGGCAAAAACAGTAACCAATGCATGTTTGACAGGGAGATGGTCACAAGATCACATACAAAAGTGGCCAACATGCAACTCACTCTTAGTAAAGAAAGGGCTCTGGGTTAGAATAAATGATTGCAAAGTCATTCCCAGTGAAACAGTCAGCCCACTGCATAAACCACTGGTTGCCATGGTCAGCTGCAAGCAGTGGTCAGAGGAGGCTCTAAGATCAACAGAGACCAGGCTGAAGACCTGGAAGTTGACTGGAGAGAAAATACAACAGTTCAAGGAATTACTCAGGACTCTAGCACCCCAAGAAGAGAAGGAAATAGGTGGAGTTGAAGAAGAATGGCAGCACCTCAAAATAGCATGTATTAGGACTACAGAACTGATTTGTGGCTGAGCCTAGTACATAAATAAGGTACCTAAAGAAAGCTGGTGGTGGAATGCAGAGATTCGGGAAATCATCAAAAGAAAGTAGGAGTGCAGGAAAAAGTGGGAGACACAAAATGTTGACTAGGATAAAAGGACTACTGGCTGGCTAACAAAAAAGCAAAGAAAGGAGTTGCGATAGCAAAGAACAGGGTATCGGTGACACTGTACCAGATACTGGAAGGTGACTCAGTGGCACAAAGAAAGTATATCAGGTTGCAAGGCAAAAACAGAAAGCTAAACAAGACAGTCAGACACCCTTCATAAGGGATGCCAGCAACAACCTGCTCACCAGTCCACAGGACATCAAAGGTAGACGGAAGGAGTATTTTCAGCAGCTTCTGAATGAAGAAAACCCAACAGAAGCTGTACTGCCCCAGAAACACTATATGTTGAGAGAAGAGGAGGAGCCCACCTTAGAAAAAGTAAGAGCAGCACTAAGAAAGATGAAGTCAGAGAAAACAGCAGGCTCAGATGAGGTCACAGCAGATATGATAAAGATGCTGGGTGAGATAGGGGAGAAATGTCTCATGTTGATTCTCATAGCAGTGTGAAGTGAAATACATATCCCAGATGACTGTCGAATAAGCATACTCTTGCCAGTGTACAAGAGCAAAGGGGACATTCACAACTGTGGGCAGTACAGAGGTATCAAATTCCTGTCACACTGCATGAAAGTTCTGGAGAAGGTGATTGATAAACAGATATGCAGAGTAGTAGAATGCAGGATGGACATGAGCAGTTTGGATTCAGATGAGGATGCAGCACAACTGACCTGATGTTTGCAGTGAGACAAGATAGTTGAGAAGAAGCTGGTGTCCAAATGGGCATTCCTAGACTTGGAGAAAGCATTTTACAATGTCCCAGGAAAACTGCTTTGGGCAGTACTGTGGTGGTTTGAAGTCCCAGAAACATTGGCAGAATTAGTGCAGGCTATGTACAAGGACCCAGTGACTCAAGTACAAATAGTGATAGGTCTCACAGAAGGCTTCCTAGTGGGAGTGTGCACCAGGGTTCAGCTCTCAGCCCACAGCTGTACATATGGGTGATGGACTCAATTAGCAAACAGGTCAGAGGGGACAGATCAACAAAGTTGCTTTATACAGTTGATGTGGCATTACAGGCAGACTGAGCAAGAACTTCAGCAAAGTATAGGGGAGTGGAATGCAAAACTGAAGGCATATGGGATGAAATCAAGCATAGATAAGACAGTGGTAATGGCAGCAAATTGAGGAAATCAGAAGACACGCAGAACTGAGATAGAAGGGAAGACAGTGGAAAAGGTTAACAGCTTCAGGTATCTGGGAGGGATGACTGAGGAGAAAGGAAGTCTGAGTGAAGAAGTCAAAGCTAGAATAAGTGGGTTGTCAGCCAAGTGGCATAGATGCTCAGGTGTAGTCTATGACAGAAGAATGCCAAAGAAGCTGAAAAGTAAGGTGTACAAGACAGTGGTGCGACCAGTACTAGTGTATGGTATAGAAACCTGGGCAGTAAAGGCTGAGCAGATGAAGAAGCTAGTGGTGATGGAAATGAAGTTCCTGAGAAGGGTGGTAGGATGTAAACTGTGGGACAGATGAAGAAATGAGGACATAAGAGCAGAAACCAAAGTAGCTCCAATTGCAGAAAAGATCAAAAAGAACAAACTGCAGTGGTTTTAGACATGTAAAGAAAAGCAGAAGACAATCTGGTGAAGAAGATTTGGGACAGACAGGAAGAAGGTAAGAGAAAACGAGGATGTCCAGCAAAGAGGTGGATGGATTGTGTGAGAGAAGATCTGAGACAGTCAGGCATGAGTGTTTAAGAGGGCAGGTGTATAGCATTGAATTGAGAGAGATGGCAGCAGGTAAGACGATATCCTGACCCCATATAGAAAATGGGAAAAGGGAGGCTGATGATGATGATGATAGTGATAGTATTTTATCTTAAGGATTATGTTCCTTTAATGATTGAAGTTACCATTTTAAGTACAAATGTTCCTCCGGTTTGCATTTAAGGAGTCAAATGTGCTAGCTTTCTTAGTATATTTTTATTGTGACTTGGGTAATGTTTTATTAGGTTTTTGTTTTTTGTTTTTAAGTTTCTAAGCAGTCTTTCTGTCATTTATTGTAATTTGTTTTTGCAGTATCTCTTTAGGGGAAGAAACAAAGTAGATCGGAGTAGCAAAAGGCTGTTGTATTGCATTCCGAATTGTTGTCTGTAATGTATGCATTGTAATTTTGCATATGTTTCAGTTTTTAACTTTTTTGTTTTGTGTTTATAACCTAACGTTTCAAAGAATATAGACTGAATACAAAGGATTATAAAGGTTTGCCAGTCATATTCAATATGTTAATGTGTTTGAGAAGTGTATTCGAGAAATTCATCTCAGGAGCTAGACTCAAGTAGTGAGTTTCTGTATAATTTTCTTGAAAACGTATTAAAAACAAAATTTTAATTAGTAGCCTATTCATAACTTTTTGTAGTACATGGAGCTTTAGTTACCCTGCTCTACTATAAGCTAAGAAAACAGTATAGGACAAAGTATTCTACAACTTCTAAAGGTGTAACACACTGACACACAGACAGTGGCCAGAAGATGTGTCCTCAGATGGACTAACAGCTTTCAAAACTGTTGAACTCTTAAGTCTGATTTTATGTGCTCGCACAAAGCATTTTACACTGTTACTGTTTCCCAGCTCTGTCCCATGGTGGCTGCTGTGTATGGTCTAGTGTAAGACTAGTGTATAATGGCTCTGAAAGTTGCGTAAAATATTTATTATACACCTCTGTGATGTCAGAGAGGTGCATTTTAAGGGTGCTTTTTACTGAACTTAAGTTTAATCAGCTCACTCCATGTACTACATAAAGATAGCAATAATATAATAATACTGATGCTAGAATTATCAATGTTTTTTCTTTGACTCACCATTGAAGAAGGGCTACTGTTGCCCAGTTTGTCTTTCATTGTCAACAAAAGTATATACATAATTAAATAAAATGCATAAATATTAGTATAAAATGTTGCTCATCTTGCCTTTCTATTGCATCATCTCCCTTTTATTTATGTCCTAATTAAGCCACACCTCTCTCCGTTACTAAAGAATGTATATAGCTTCCCCATTCATGTTTAAACCCCAGACGTGTTTCTTAAGGCTGGTATTATCATTTTGGGGGTCCCCAGCAAATATCAAGTTTGAAGCCCCTTAGGGACTTCCAGTCCAAGTATCACCCTGTCACTACCACCCCTGCTAAGCATCTTTTTAGTTCATGCTGCAAACTTTTAGGAGTAGTACACACAGATGACCTGTAGCTACAGTGCTCTTACACTATTACCGCCTTATGTACCACACTGTGTTGGCCCATCTCACAAAGGGACATTTACAGTTACTGGCATTTAGTTGCAGCAATGATACATTATAACAACTTTATGTACAGGTCTGGACTTAGGTGAAATGGAGGCCTAGGCCTACTGTTTCAGCCCCTCCCACCACATCCTCCAGTCTCCCCTCTGTTTTCCTCCATCTTAGGCTCTACACACCATGCACATAACTTATTTCTTCCTCTTCTCACATTTTGCCTCACTCTTCAACATTTTCAATAAGCCGTAACTTTCTATATGCTCTAAATTGCATTTTAAAGCTTTTTTTTCTTTTTGCACAACCTTTTCATCCATTGATGGCTTGAACAGAAATTATGATTAAGGAAAGAAGTTTACTCTTGCTGTTCAGCTTTAATTTTCCTTGCATCCTTTTAACACACGTTTCCTGGCCAAGATAGTACAGTAATAACCATGTACAAAATAAGTCAAGCCAGGATTAAAGAAACCATATGGTTATATATGCTTTGGGATGCATTTTAGAGCATTTTCCCAGCCATTTTATCCAGTTGTAGCCTGAACACAAATCATGAGTAAAAAAAAAAGAATTTCAATCTTATTTTTTTTTCTTTCATGGAAGATATAAGTTGTGCCCAAGGCTTAATGTTCAAAGATGTCAAAGTAGTAGCTCACAATAAACTAATAAGCCAGTTATTGTAGGGATATATACATCATGTCTGGGAATACTGCCTGCCTTTCTAACCCTCCAAAAGACAGTCGCTATGTATGCAACCCCCCTGGTGCTAGATTTGGATGAAAGCAGAGGTTCAAATGGCCACTGTCATGTATTTCAGCATATGCACAGTATGCCTCCTAACTCATCACCTCTAACCCCAAAGGTACCCACCTGTATACGTGCCCAATGTGAGATTGTGAGGAAAGTGAAACAAATGATGATTACAGTAATGTATTCTGCTTGTTGCTTCTAGACAGTACACTACCCTACACAAGCTATAGTAACCTTATTTGTACACCTCTGATGTCTCTGAGAAAAGTAAAAGAAACAATGACCACACTCAGTACTCGGCCCAAACCCAAGCTGTAATGACCATCCTGTGCACCCCTCTAAAGTTTGACTTTAATGAAAATTAAAGAAGTAATAACCACACAATCCCCAGCTCCCCCTACTACATACCTACAACAGGTTTCTGTACACACACATCTGAGTAGGGCTGGTTGTAGAATGGGTGAGGCTGAGAGCAGAGACAATTATCAACTTTATCCTAACAGATATCACAGCCTTATTTAAGTTGGAGTGTAGTCAGAAAATTAATACATTTTTATCCTCATTTTTCACCGACCAGCAACAGCTTTTGTGGTGCACCCACACAATCAAGGATGATTAAGGGAGCCCCCTAAATCTAGTTGTACAGTCTGAGGAGTGGGGACCACCAAACTCCTAGAAGATCTAAGTGTCTGAATGTTTTGTGATATATTTTATGCCTTACTATTGAAATATAATTACTTGTTAACTGCATTTTACTGATACCCAGAAGAATACTGCTGTGGGTCTTGTGATATTTTACACACACACAAACACACACACACACACACACACACACACACACACACACACACACACACACACACACACACACACACACACACACACACACACACACACACACACACACACAGAGCAATTCTAGTTTTGTACTTATTTTAACAAATAGCAATACATTGTGCCACACTGGTACAGCAACAGGGGTAAGTCACTTTTGTTTACCTCATTGAGAAGTAATGCATACCTGCCATTGTCCCCTTATTTCACAGACCTTCCCTGATTTTGTTCATAATTTTGCTCTGTCCTTTCTAAAACACTTGATTTGCCAATAAGTCATGCAGGATTACAGACGGTCAATAAATCCAGACACCAGAGTTTTATATGTTTTACTGTCCAAAAAATGCATGCTGATGCAAAAGGTGGCGTTCTATTAGCTTTTTAAGTGAATTAGAGTAATATTTAAAACATGTTCCTGATTTTGAGCCTTTATTCTGCTATTATTTTTGGCATTGTGCTGAATTCTTAAGCAAAGAAATTGAAAGTTATACTATCTTCTGTTTTGCTAGTATTTATAAAACTCCCAGAAAGAGAAAACCATCATTGAAAATCGAAAGCATCAGCACTTCTTAAAATCCAAGGTTTGCGCTGAGATCAGTCACTCTGACTGCTGATCGGTCTAGTGCTTACTTTGCTCATGTTCATTATCAGCTTTATCCTATTAAGGTAATGTCACAGCCCTGTTCAGGTTGAAGAGTGTAATTAGGAAATGAACACATTTTTCTCCTCACTTTTTCCCTAACCAGCAGCAGCTTTTGTCGGGCCCACACACAGGCGAAGATGATTAAGGGGGCCCTGCAGCCACAGGTATTGCAAGTACCTAAGCTGGCTATGCTGTTAGTTTTAGTAGATAGAATGTCCACCAGCAGGGTTTATCTAAGCCAGTGGCGATATGTCAGTGGTAAAATATTTAATGAAATTGTGAAGCCAGTTACTTGACAAAACACTGTTGCTATAACCAGAGATCTTTGAATTTTAAAGGAGATATGAATAAGAGTTATTACCCAACTGATTTATTAAGTAAACAAGATTGCTGTATTGGCTTTTGTTGGTTTGACAGACATGTCACAAAATATCAAGGTAAGATAACTTGCTGCTGTTGAAGGCCTTGCAGGGTTCACTGGTGACTAAAGCCATTTATGCTGTTTCTTCATCTACTGATTATGCAACATTATTTTAGATGTTCATCTTACAGTTTTTATGGGGGTGCTTTCTATCATTTCTTCTGCATTTATTTTTTTTTATTTTTTCAGGTCTTTATTGTCAGTATAGCATCCGCTGAGATGTTGCAGTGCAGTGTTAGTACTAGTACATGAATAATAGTCTCTGTTGTAATGACAGAACCTACAACCGTCTGAGCTTCCCAAAATCAAAGACAAAAAACACTGATAATATGGCAACACTATTTTAGAGTGAAAACAATAGGAATGGACATAAAAGATACACAGACCCATGTGTTAGAATGTAAGGACCTCCCAGAAAATCTATGGTAGTTTTACATAGGTAACACCTGCAGTTTTTGGCCTAGGACATTTTTAACTACCTGACAAATGAGTGACACTGATGTCTAACTTACCAGTTACTGGATTAGTATTGGCATAAATGTGGTTAAATGCAGTGAGATCTGTTTACAGATAAAACGCTGTAATGGCTTAACTGAGTAAATTGGAGTGGTTGTGAATAAGAAGGTAATACTAAAACCAAACCATTAACCAGCTATCAGGATATTAACGGGCTATCTAATAGGTTTGATTAGTAAACATTCCTGGTCAGTATATTATTTAATATGAAGAAGAATTATGTTCCTTTATTTGTTGAACTTACCATTTTAATTACATTTTTTGTGGTTTGCATTTGAAAAATGTAATTTGCTAGTTTTATTAATATATAGTTTATGGTGACTTTGGTAGCTGTTTCTTCTTACCTTTGTTTTGTGTAAAGTTTCTTTACTTTTTAACTGCTGAATTTTAATGGTAAATTGTGACACTGTCACAGTACTCTATTATGCACACCTGTCACATTACTCTGATATACACACTGCCTGTCCTAAAGTTCTGATCTATTGGCTGGCACTGGGAAGCTGGCGCACCCAGGTGAAGTTGCATGACACTTCAGCAACTTTATTTTTTAAGATGCTGGGAACTGACAGCTCATCTCCTCTCTGACTGCCTTTTTTTTTATTGCCTTCTGGTACCTCGGCTAAAAATTAGCCTTCACAGGAATAATTCATGACAATCAGCAGCATCTTTTTATAATGACTTCAATTAAATAATCAATTGACAAATATATAAGATTTAAAGAAACATCAACTTTACCATAAAAACATATTATAAAGTGAGATTCATCTCCAAATTTAAACCTCTAGGTGCAAGAGTGCCAAAGTTTAATATAAACCTACTTTCCAAGTTAAGTAACCTCTGGGAAAAGTTACCATAACACTTAGCATCTGGCTTAGCTAATACACAGAAAAAAAGTGAATCCAACACACCATTATGAACTGTGTTAAAGTGCTCAGAAATAGGGCTGTCCAACCTGCAATTCCTCACATCACCAATGTGCTCCAGAATACGTATTTTAATTTGACGTTTCGTTTGGCCAGTATAACATTTCGGTGGTGCACATCCACAACCCACAATATAAACTACCCCACAGGATTTACAATTAAATCTATCAGTTGCAGTGTATTTAACACCATTAATAAATTCACCCGATAGATTTTTCACCCTAGAACAGACCTTACATTTCCCACACTTAAACATACCAGTATTTTCACTCATAACTCTGGTATTGTAGTTAAGGCTCAAAAGCTCTTTCAAATTCAGGTATCTTCCATATGAAAAAGTAACTTTATTAGGAAATAAATGTCCTATTTCATCACTACAACAGACTATGGGCCACAGAAAATCCACAACATTCTTCAACATGTTAGAAAATGGAGAGTATTTTGTTACAAAAAATATTTTGTCATCCGTATTGTTATACCTATTATCCATATGTCTTTTAGAAAATTGTACAACATTACTCCTGACAAGATAATTTTTATTCCACACTCTAGTTTCACTTTTTTTAATCAAGTTTTCAGAATACCCCCTAGCCAAGAGCCTACTCTTTATATCATAAAATTCCTCTAGCAGGAAACAACTTTCAGAGGTGTGTTCAAATGTACGTTTAAACTCACCATATGGGAGAGCCTCAATTAAGTGGGTCGGATGTGCACTACTAGCATGTAAAAAATTATTGGTTGCCGTTTCTTTCTTAAAAGGTCTAAACTGAACTTTGTTCTGAATGTCCACATATAGTTGAATATCAAGAAACTGTATAACACTCAAATTCACTTTAAAAGTAAATTCCAAACCAAACTTATTACAATTTAAAGTGTCAATAAACTTCCCAAATTCCAAAATATTACCTCTGCAAATGAAAATCAAATCATCAATGCACCTATGATATAAAATAACAGACTTATGAAAAAATTCAAGAGTGTACATGAAGCTAGTTTCAAAATAAGACATAAACAGAATAGCATATGTAGGGGCAAAATTTGCACCCATTGCTGTGCCTTCTGTCTGTAAAAAAATCTTTTGTTCACATAAAAAATAATTATGAGTGAGAGCAAATTCCAGTAACAATATAATAAAGGATGTCCTACTAATCGCTTCTAAACCAAAAGATGTCTTAATGCTGGTATATAAAGTCTTAACATCAACTGTGGCCCAATAATAATCTTTTTCCCATTGCAAATTTTTAACCAAGCCACAGTAATCATTAGTATTTTGAATATGTGATATAACATTATTCAATTCTTTCTTTAAAAGGCTATCCAATAATATCCCAACATGTTCAAGAAAACATCCACAGCTAGAAACAATAGGGCAACCTGGAGGGTCCCAAAAATGTTTGTGTATTTTAGGCAATGCATAAAAAATGGATCTTTCGGGGCAGCAATATGTAGTTTCCTCACATCTTTCTGTGTTAAGAAGCCTAACCTTTCTCCTCTTTCTAGTAGCTCAAGAAGGGCTGCATTAAACTCCAGAACTGGGTTACTGGGCAGCTCAACATATACATGTTCATCAGATAGCAAATCAAAAACCATTTTCAAATAATGCGGCTTACCCATAATAACCCAATTGCCCCCATTATCTGCTTGACAAAACACATACTTGTCACTAGCATTTCTCCTATCTTTAATAGCTAACCACTCAGATTTTGTTAAATTAAATTTTATGTATTGCTTCATAAACTGTGCATATTCAACCTCTACTTTCTTGAACAATGCATTCTCAAAAATATTTATAATCAAAGACTTTTTAGGTGGACAAAAATAACTCTGTGTAGGTAACATAGGCACTTCAAGTCTACCATAGCCAGTGAAAAAAATTACCTAAATCAGAATCACATGCAGAAACATCAGACAAATCAGCATCCAAAAATACAAAACTTTCCAAGTCATAATCATAAATAGAAAGGTCTAACAGAGAGTCACTCGAGGTAGAATTGACATCCCCATTGCAACTGTTTCCCTCCATAAGCACACTAGTAGGGGTATTCTATGCCTCAAAGAAGACTTTCAAATACAATTTGCGACAAAAACGCTTAACATCAAATAAAATATCAGCAAACGCTGGTATTTTAGTAGGGAAAAACTTACTTCCCTTTAACAAAACTTGTTCCATGTCAGATGTAATGTTTAAGTCACTTAAATTTACTATATGCATATTGTTCACATTAGCGTCTTCACTCACAAAAACAGAAAGTCCCAACCTGGAGTAACAGGCAGCTGCAACAGAAAATGTCCCAACCTCAATATCTCCTGTTCTGACCCTTTGCTCTTGGCTTCCGTTTGTTGTTTTGTCGAAAATTCCCCCTATTTTGTTGCTCCATGTCAGACGAAACCTCTAAGTCTTCGGACAGGTCCACCCATTCAAAAGACACACTCTTCTTGCTAGCCGTTGTATGAGATGAAGAAACTGAAGAATCTCGCCCACTACGAGAACTCGCTTCCGCATTTTTAGCTTGGAATCTACCATTTCTACGTTTCCGTTGCCAAGAGTACACTAAATTATTCTTAAAGTCATTAGTATCTCTGTTCAATTTTTTCTTTTTTCTTTGAATCACTTCAGTTTCAACTTTCATCACTTCATCTTTAATATCCTTCATCATGACATTAAAATTATCACTAGAAAGGTCTCTATGCAAAGTTTCTTGTACCTGTGCAATTTGAAGTTGGATCTGACCTAGAGTCTTTCGGTTACGTTTTATCAGAATTTTTAGCCAACCTAAAGTACATTGGAGTGAAACAGCTTTCCACTCATCTAAAAATTATTTTTCTTCTTCAGCGAATTGAAAAGCAGGAAGCTTATCCACACGAAGACCTCTCGGTGTAATGGAGAGACTCACATATTTCTCCAACAAATGAATATCATAGAACAATGATGTTTCTTTAATCATAAGCTTCTTAAGTTCATCAAATCTTTTATCAAAGTTACCATTCCCAGGAAAAGTCCAAGGGTCAAAACGAGCCAACTTATCTTCCCTTTCTTTTAATAAATTGGCAAAGAGAAATCCATTAGCACTCAGCTCAGGATTAGTCATCTTTGAAAAAAAACACAGCTCCTTCAAAGGTCAAAGGCAGAAAAAAACACGAACAAGCAAAAAAAGAGAACAACCACATTCAGGAGCCAGGAAACTGCAGATTTATTGTCTTCTGGTACCTCGGCTAAAAATAAGCCTCCACAGGAATAATTCATGACAATCAGCAGCATCTTTTTATAATGACTTCAATTTCAATATTACTTTATAATATGTTTTATGGTAAAGTTAATGTTTCTTTAAATCTTATATATTTGTCAATTGATTATTTAATTGAAGTCATTATAAAAAGATGCTGCTGATTGTCATGAATTATTCCTGTGAAGGCTTATTTTTAGCCGAGGTACCAGAAGACAATAAATCTGCAGTTTCCTGGCTCCTGAATGTGGTTGTTCTCTTTTTTTGCTTGTTCGTGGTTTTTTTCTTCCTTTTTTTTGTTCTTAAAAAAGGGTGAAAAGAATTAGCATAATGGCAACATATTCAAATACTGGAAACAGGAATTGGGGCTGTTTGACTTAGCCAACATAGTTTGACTAAAATTTAATTCTGCTTGCTCAGTGAAGTCATAGTTGGCAGCGTACATCTGTGTTTGTGTGTGTGTGTGTGTGTGTGTGTGTGTGTGTGTGTGTGTGAGGACTAGAGGATCGGTACTGGCTCTAGTCCTCACACAAGGCATTTGATTACTGTTTATAGATTTGAGCAAAATTGCACTTCTGGAGGTTGCTGTTGACTGAAATTAAATTCATGGTCTTTTCTTGATTTGGCAGAATGACTGGTTTTAACAGATTTCAAGAAAAGGATGGGTGTTGCTGTCGAAGTTAATAGCAAGGTGTTATTCTGTCACCACAATATGCAGTGAAAGGTGGACATGCAGCGAGCAATTTTCATGTTACACTCCTATCTTGTACTGCCTCCTCTCAGCTACCTAACTGTTAAAAAGATGAACACATTTCTCCAGATGTTGCCGCATAGTCACTTAAGCAATGTGCTCATTGTTTTTCAGTTGTTGATGTTCTTCGTGTTTCACTGTTGCAGTCATCACCTGTGGGTTATCCCTGCTGTGGTACCCCTCGGTCGGCCTGAATACCAGAGTCAATGTTTTTCTGCACCGGCTGCCGTCGGCTGTAGTCTGACGTCAGGTTGTCATTGCTATAAAGCAAGGCAGCCAACATCATTACATCAGCCTTTCTTGCCGTGGAGCCCATAGCAGAAGCAGTTCGCACGAGTGCCAGTCGGTCGCTACCAGAGGTTGAATTTCAGCAGAAACCATCTAAAGCTAAGTACCCTGTTGGGGACTCTTTTTTTTCTTGCTCTAACCAATGTCTGAAAAAGTTAACCATTGTCTCACCTGTTGATAGCAGATCCCACACCGAGACTTTCATTCTTACTGCAACACTTGTTTAGGCCCAGACCACGATGTCCCTCCTTGCTGTTTCTGTGCCCTCTTTAATGCAAGAACCATTCGCCGTAGAGCTCTTTTTGTAGACAATTATATGTTAAGTTGTCAATCTCGCCTTCATTCTTGCTGGATGGGTTCGGAGCCGATCCTCGGCTCCGACTCAGCACTTGCTTAGCTTGAGAACTACTTTTACCAGCTCGAGGCAACCCTATATCCCATGATGCAAGGCGGAACTACCTCAGATCTCGTTTGCCGCTTTGCGAAGAGGTCTCCTTTTTGCCAGCTGAGGTAAGTTTGAATTTTTCAAACAGCTTAGTCAGGGTTTATCTCCCCCTTGTTCCTTTTTATAGTGTATAGTGTTATACAGCCCACCCTATTTCCCCTATAGTTAAAAATAAAACTTCTAGTTTTTATAAAAAGTTTAAAAATTTTCAGTTAGGCCTAGGCCTCCTTACTTAATCCCTCTGTGTGTCTGTGTTTGTTGGGATTAATTGTGTGACTGTTTGGGGTGTGTGTGAGTGTTATTTTTACACTTTTCTTGGACTATGTCTAAGGAAGTAAAGGTCTCAGGCTTCAAGAAATGTGACTCGTGCTGTCAGAAGATGTCTCTGACAGACGGTCACACTTCTTGTGTTTACTGCCTGGGGCCTTTACACCTGCAGGACTCCTGTGCTTTATGTCACTCTTTTAGCCAGAGAGTCCTGCAGGAAAGGAGGAATAAATTGATCCTCCGTGGCTTACTAAAGCCAGAAGGTTCACCCACTAAAACTGGGTCCAGTAAACCTTCTAAGCCACCTAAGGTTCAGGCTACAGCTTCTAAGCCTTCCCCGGTGGCTCCGACTCCTTTGGAGTCGAGATCGGCTCCGGCCGGAGCCGATCTTTCTTCTCAGGTGGTGGGGTCGGCTCTGATCGGTTCTGACACCCAATCTGCTGTTGCCTTGTCGGCTCCGGCTGGAGCCGACATATTATCCAGTATCGGAGCCGAGAAGCCTTCGGCTCCATCTGGAACCCAGAGGACGTCGGCTCCGATGGCTTCGTCCAAGAAGAGATCTCGGTCCCCTTCTTTAGAGTCTATCCACTCGGCTCCGGGGTCTCCTCTTTTGTCGGAGCGGAGTCATCGGAGCCAATCTTCGAGATCTTCCAGGCTGTCTGACCACGATTTAGAGAGGGTGGTAAGCAGGCTGTTGAAGTCGCAGGCACTGGCCCAAATGCTCCATAGCCCGTCTCAGCAGACTTCGGCTATTGCGTTACCCCTTGAATTTCCTCCTCCGACTCCCCTCCAGAGTTCGGAGCCGGAGCTTCTCGGGACAGCGACCGTGTCGGCGCCGGAACCGATACATCCTTTTTCGGCTCCGTCGTCTTCGGCTCCGATCTCTTACATGAGACCTTCCTTGGAGGGATCCGGTCATCGAGTTTCCCTTGTCGGCTCCGAGGGGGCTAGTGGCATCAGACCCTTGTCCGACCCCGCTCTCCCTCTCGGGGCTTCGGCTTTGGTAAGCTCGGCACCGACATCGGCCTCGGAGCCTTCCCTCTCGGTGGAGCCGGGAATTCCTATTTCCTCGGAACGGGAATATTCCAGCCTCCCGGGGAGGGGAGCCTTTGAGGTGATGAGGAGTGTCCTGGCACCTGAGCCAGGTCAACGGTCCATCCCTTTAGCTCCTCCCTCTATGGTGCCTGTAGACGCCTCTTGCCAGCCTCTTGCTCTCAGGCCCAGGGATCCATCGCCCCAGGTTTCCCCATTGGGAATAACTTCCTCTTCCGAGGTTTCTCCTGATCCTGCAGAGGAACCCCCTCGGAAGAGGACGTGTAAGAGGAAACACACAGACTCCTCTGAGTCTACTACATCTGATACCGACTTAGATGAGTCGGAGGGTTCCCCACGGTCCCCCTCTGAGGATGTCTCCTTTTCAGACATCCTTGAGCTTCTCAAACAGAGGGGGAATTGGCCCTCCATTGACCCCTCCGAGGATGAGTCGGTATACCTGGAGGCTTTTGGATCCCGACCCTCCACCTCCTGGGTGTCTCCGCCTTTCGACCCACTTATGCAGGTAGTGGCTCGGAAGGCTTGGGCAGCTCCAGATTCTGTGGAACCTGTCCCCAGGAGACCATCCAAATTTATTACAGCCCCTACAGACAAGCAGTTTCTTTCTAAGGGTGTCTCTGTGGATGCTATGGTGGTGGCGGCGGCCACCAAGAAGGAACTTGCAGATCCTTCAGTACCTGTCCATCCTCCTAACAAAGATTCTAGGACCATGGACAGGTATGGAAAGCGGATGTTTTCTTCAGCGACCTTTGCTATGCGTTCGCTGAACTACCTTTGTCACTTCACCAGGCTTCAAAGAGATATTCTCAAAGAACTAGGTGAAGTGGTCCAGAATCCTTCTGCTGCTGGGGCTCAAGAAAAGATTGCCTCACAGCTAGCAATCCTGAATTCCTTAACCAACTCCTCCATGCGGCTCATATCCTATGCAGCCGATGGAGCGAGCAGAGCCGCAGGCACAGGAGTGGCTCTTAGACGTCAAGCCTGGATGCGGCTTTGTAATTTTGCGGACCCCTTTAAGGTGTCCTTCACCAATACCCCCTTTGATGGTTCGGCTTTGTTCGGACCTCAGGTGAAGGAAACCTTGACCAGGTGTGAGCAGGACGGCAAAACTCTTTCTGCCGTTGGAGTCCATTTTTCCACCCCTTCTAGACCCTATCCCAAGGGTCAGAAGGGAGGGAAGATGTGGTTCCGTAAAGCCCAAGGAGCTGCGCCGGACACACGTGGTCAGTTTACCCCCAGAGGCAGAGGGGGTAACAATAATAAACGCCGCCCTAGAGGCAGAGGGGGTCCTCAGAACCAGGGCAACAGGGAGTCTATTCCCGAGAAGCCCTTTCAGCACCCCTGAGGTGTTGCCCGACTGTCCACCCTTGGAGGCAGTCGGGGGAAGGATTTCGCTTTACCCAGTAGCCTGGCGTTCCCTTTCACAAGATTTGTGGGTACAGTCGATCATATCCGAGGGTTACAAAATCCCCTTCGAAAGGTATCCCATACCTCACCAATCCCTTCCAGACATCTCACCTGGTCAAAGGGATTTGGCAGAACAGGAGGTTTCAAAGCTCCTAGAAAAAAGAGCCGTCCAGACTGTTCCAGCAGACCAAGTAGGATCCGGCGTCTACTCGAGATTCTTTTTGGTCCCCAAAAGGACGGGAGATTGGAGACCAATATTAGACCTGAGCAATCTAAACAGATTTGTCAAGAAGGCAAGATTCCGGATGGTCACGCTTCAGTCCATTCTGCCCTTTCTGGGCAAGGACAACTGGATGTGCTCTATAGACCTTCAGGACGCGTACTATCACATAAAGATACACAGGCGCTCCAGGAGGTTTCTCCGCCGGCTAGGGACCAGTCATTATCAATTCAGAGCCCTGCCCTTTGGCCTCACTTCAGCCCCCAGAGTGTTTACCAAATGCATGGCAGTGGTCACAGCTCATCTGAGACGTCAAGGATTCCAGGTGTTTCCTTATTTGGACGACTGGCTCCTCTCCGCCACCACCAAGCTTCAGCTTCTTCAGAGCAGAGACTACACTCTGCAGCTTTGCAAAAGTTTGGGAATTTCAGTGAATTTCGAAAAATCTTCTCTGCGGCCTTGCCAATCTAGCACCTTCATAGGCGCAGAATTAAACACCATCAAATTGTTAGCCAGACTAACAGATCAGAGAATTCTGGACATCCAAAAATACATTTGGATTTTATTGCAGAGCAGCAAAGTCAAAGCCAGATTGATACTAAAAGTTCTAGGTCTTATGGCTGCGGCCATTGTTCTTCTACCACTGGCTCGCTTCCACATGCGTCTTCTGCAGTGGATGTTATTCACTCAGTGGTCGTTCCACAGTCTTCCGATGAGACACGAAATCTTAGTCACACAATCGTGCAGGACTCATCTGAACTGGTGGATATCTTCCCCTCTTCTTCATCAGGGCCGACCATTTGTTCCCCCTCCTCCGGTTGCCACAGTCACTACGGATGCCTCTCTGATTGGGTGGGGGGGGGCATTATCAGGGCAGGATGGTCCACAGGACGTGGCAACCCATAGAATACCATCTGCACATAAATGTCCTGGAGATGAGAGCGGTGCTTTTAACGTTGCAAGCCCTCAACGACTTTCTTCCCGCGGGGACTATTGCAGTACAAACAGACAACATGTCCGTGGTCTGGTACATCAACAAGCAGGGCGGGACCAGGTCCTATCCGTTGTGTCGAGAAGCTCTCAGACTTTGGCAATGGGCAATCTCCTCTCATCGGTTTCTGATAGCAATGCACATCCCCGGCAGGTCCAACCTCTTGGCGGACAGGCTGAGCAGAGCCATTCTCATGCCTCACGAGTGGTCTCTCAATCAATCTATAGTGGACCAGATTTTTCTGAAGTGGGGCACACCTTGTTGCGATCTTTTTGCTACACCCCAAAACAACAAGTGCCCCGACTTCTTCACCCTCTTTCCCCTACCAGGCCAACCCCTGAGAGACTCTCTAACCCAGGATTGGCCCCGGGGACTTCTGTACGTGTTTCCTCCTTTTCCCTTGATTCCACAAGTCATTCAGAAAGCCACCGTTTTGAGGGCCAAGTTGATTCTCATTGCCCCTTACTGGCCTCGACAAATTTGGTTTCCGTCTCTGCATCGTCACCTCCTGGTGCAGCCTTGGCATCTGGACCCAGTTCCGGATCTTTTGATCCACCAGTCGGGTCAACAGCACCGGGCCATTCTTTCTCTCAACCTCTTCTTGGTTGCTCCACTTCCTTCCCTAGCCAGGCTTCCTATGATCTCTGATCCTGTCAGAGATATCTTAGTAGCTTCTTTGAAGTCGTCCACCAGAACCGTTTATGCTAGCAAGTGGCGACGTTTTTCCCTTTGGGCAAACTCCAGAAATATTGATCCCTTTACTGCCCCTGTGCATTCTGTTCTAGATTTCCTGGCTGAAGTTTTTCAGTCAGGATCTTCTTCATCTACAGTAAAAGTTCAACTGGCGGCTATTTCCAAGTATCATGTTGGCTTGCAAGATCATAACATTATGTCACATAGATTATGCAAAGCCTTTCTGAGAGCAGTTTTTCTCCTGAAGCCGCCAATAAAACATCCTCCTCCACAATGGGATCTGAATTTAATGTTAGCATCCTTGATTTTACCACCCTTCGAACCGTCTGCTTCATGTTCCTTGAAGTTATTGACCTGGAAAACTATATTTTTACTGGCTGTCACTTCAGCAAGAAGGGTTTCCGAAATTCAAGCTCTCTGCATCCGTTCCCCTTACTTGGTTTTTCACAAGGACAGGGTATCCTTGAGAACAAATCCGTCCTTTCTCCCCAAAGTTGTTTCTCAAACTAATATTAATCAATCTATCGATCTACCAGTCTTTTTCCCTAATTATTCTGACAGAGCTGAACAAAAGCTTCATTTTTTGGATGTCCATCGTCAGCTCAGGTACTATTTGCATAGAACTAAACAATTCAGGAAATCAGACCAATTATTTGTCTCCTATGCAGAAAACAGGAAAGGTCTCCCAGTATCAAAAGTGACCTTATCCAGATGGTTGTCTTCCACCATTTCTTACGTGTATTCGCTCAGAGGCAAGCAACTACCTTCTAAACCGAAAGCACACTCAACCAGGAGTCTATCCACTTCTGCAGCCTTTCAGGATAGACTACCCATTGATACCATTTGTGCGGCAGCTACTTGGGCCACTCCTCATACCTTTGTCTCTCATTACAAATTAGATTTGGCCTCTAGGGACAGGGCCAGTTTTGGTTCCACAGTTCTCAAGAGTCTGTTCCATTGAGCCACCCGGGATACAGGTGCTAGGG
Source organism: Protopterus annectens (assembly GCF_019279795.1). Classification (NCBI taxonomy): domain Eukaryota; kingdom Metazoa; phylum Chordata; order Ceratodontiformes; family Protopteridae; genus Protopterus; species Protopterus annectens. Next base: position 951,638,097 of record NC_056725.1, on the reverse strand, counting down.
ACGCGGTCCCATCCAGCCAGAATGAAGGCGAGATTGACAACTTAACATTTAGAAGTTATGTACCTACCATAACGTTCCATGTTAGTTGTCTTCTCTCGCCTTCTTTCTTGCGACCCTCCCTCCTTCCCCCTGGCCTGGACAGATCTTGAAGAGTTTCCTCTTCTCAGGTTGTTCCCTCCTGAGTCTTCATTAGAGGAGTCCTTTGTTATGAACTTGTTTTTCCTAGTTCTACTAGGTTAGTCCTTAGCAGGGTATTTTAGCTACCAAACGAGATCTGAGGTAGTTCCGCCTTGCATCATGGGATATAGGGTTGCCTCGAGCTGGTAAAAGGAGTTCTCAAGCTAAGCAAGTGCCGAGTCGGAGCCGAGGATCGGCTCCGAACCCATCCAGCAAGAAAGAAGGCGAGAGAAGACAACTAACATGGAACGTTATGGTAGGTACATAACTTCTAATTTTGTATTCCATCTTCGAATTCCAGTATGGCATCCATCAGCCAAAAATCTGTCGACATTCCAAAAAAACGTAGAGATAAAGATAGAGACAGGCCACACAAGGCTAAGCCTTCTGACGACGCTACTGCTAAGCAAGTCGTCAGTTCTCCGGAATTCAGTGAGGCACTTTTGCAGCCCCTGATGTCTGACTCTCTTTCTACATAGGCCCCTACCAAGACCCTTTCAGAGTCCGGTATGCCGCAGAAATCCACTTTCTTTCAAGCCTTTGGCTGTCTCTGCTTCGGTTGGGTCCGGAGCCGCAACGCAGGCACTGGCTTCCGAGGAGGCTATTCACACTACCGATTCTAGACAAAAAAATGGCGTCTTCACATCTGACTACCGCTTCTCGGAGTCCGACGGATTCTCTCAGGCCTAGAAGCCAGGCCACTCTTAGGAAATCTGCTACTAGCCATCATCTTGCTACCGCTCCCCCACCCCAAGCTCAAGTGCTTAAAATGGAGGAAGATCTCATCTCCCTTATCCGAGGTACTCAGGCCCCCACTCCCAAAAGGAAACAGCATCCTTCTCCAGAAATTATGACAAACCAAGAGTCTGAGAAATCTTATTATTCTGTTTTTGAAGAGAAACATCCTTTAACTGTTTATGAGGATTCAGATGCAGAGGAATCCATCCCTTCTGCCTCCCCTCCAGAGGACCTCTCCTTTTGGGGAAACCCTTTACTCCCTCAGGGAACATTTTCAGTGGGAATCTCAAGACTTCCCACAGTCAAAGAAATGACTTAGAGAGTTTCTGGACCTGCCCCAGCACAGACCCCTGGCCATCCTACCTATGTTGGAAGTGGTGGATGATGATTTCCATGAATCCAGCTTAGCCCCTGATGCCCTGCCTCCTGCTCCTACTAAACCTGACAGGTACTACAGAGTACCAGATTCTCACAAATACCTGTACAGGAATCCTGCTGCAGACCCTGAGGTCATAACACAGGAGTCCAAAGGGGCTAAGACTAGTTCTGCCAATAATCCTCTCCCCTTCTGACAAAGACTCCAGAGCTCTGGACAGATGGGGTAAGAAAGTATACACCTCTGCAACCTTAGCTATCAGAGCACTCAATTGTCAGTTACATATGTTAAAATATCAACAACACACTTTGGAACAATTATAACAGAAGATTGCTACCTCTCTTGACTGTGCCAATTCAAAAGAGTTAACAGATTTACTGCACTCTGCTTGTCAAGTGGCCAAGCACTCATTACAATGTGGATATGATGCCCTAGAAGCCTCTAGCAGGGCAGCAGTGACAGGATCTGTTATTTGGAGACACGCATGGCTGAAGGAACAACCTCTCCCTGATCATGTCAAGTCTAAACTTATTGATGCACCCCTAGACAAGGAGCGCTTGTTTGGGGAAAAAGCAGAACAGGTGCTTAAAAAGGAGGACAAAGCAAAATCTATGCAAACAGTAAAATATTTCTTTCAAGTTCAACCTCCCAGATTCAGCAAGAACATTCCCTCTAAGCACTGGACCTTCCCTGCACCTAGCAGACAGGGCCAAGGTAAGCCCCAAAGGGACAGGCCATCCAGGCCACTATCCCAGGGCAAGCAACGAAGCAAACAGTGGACCACTTCTGTCTCTAAGGCAATGAGTTCTAAGCCAAGCTTTTATGGCAAGCACTCACAATGACTCTCCCTCCCCCCTCCCCCCTCTTCAAGAACAATTGGGTCTCTATAACCAAGGACCAATTGGTCTTAAAAATCATTTCTCAGGGATACAGATTCTCCTTCAGCCAACTCCCTGTTCCAAGAGGGTACACAGACCTCCCCCCAAACTAGTGGGCAGAGGAAATGAAACAGGTCCAAACTCTAATATCCCAGGGGGCAGTAGAACCTGTCCCTCCACATCAAACAGGAAAAGTTTTTTTACTTCAGACTATTCCTTGTTTCCAGAAAAGAGGGCACTTGCCGCCCCATTCTGGATCTATCCAAACTGAACACCTCCTTGGTGGTCCCCAAATTCAAAATGCTAACCTTGCAGCAGCTCCTGCCTATGCACACACAAAATGCCTGGCTTGTGACACTAGACCTAAAGGATGCCTACCTCCACATCCCCATCAGGGAATCATGCAGAAAATTCCTGCACTTCGGAACAGGCTGTCAACACTTTCACTTCTCTGTACTGCCCTTTGGCTTATCTACTGCTCCCAGAGTATTCACCAAATGCTTGGCCCCAACTATAGCATTCTGCAGACAGAGAAATATACAGATTTACACTTACCTGGATGACTGCCTCATTCAGGCAGACTGCAGAGAAAACTTGCTCCAGGACCTTCTCTTTGTCAAATCACTCCTAACTTCCCTAGGGTTCATCATCAATGAGAAAAAAATCAAAGCAAAACCCCACCAATAAAATTGTTTTCCTGGGAGCTGTGCTAGACACAGCAACCCAAATGGCCTTCCTATCCCCAGAAAAGCAGTGCTTCCTGTCTCCCTACTTTACCTAGCTGGCTTCCAGAAGTCAGCTCACTGTGAGGAAGTTCCTCTAGCCCTGGGATATATAGCATCTTGCATCCTTTTCATCCTTCTTGCCAGGCTTCACATGAGAAAACTTCAGTGGTACTTAAAGAAACTTTGGTGTCAGCACTCTCAGTCCCTAGAGAACACTTGCCCTCTGATCCCTTGTATAAGTGCCACATTTCTCTGGTGGGCAGAGGCCTGTGCCGTGAACAAGGGTCTTCTCTTCATCCTCTGCTCTTCCGGCCAGACCATCACCACTGACACCTCAGACATTGCTTGGGGTGCTTACCTAGCAGGCAGGTGTACCCAAGGCCTTTGGAATGCCCAGCAACTTCACTTGCACATCAACCAAAAAGAAATGATGGCAGTGCAAAACGCTCTGACTTCCTTCCAACCCCATCTCAGGCCAGGGATCCTACTTATAAAAACAGACAACACCACAGTAATGTGGTACACTAACAAACAGGGGGGCACCCAATCTTGCCCCCTGTGCAGGTTAGCCATGAGTCTCTGGCTTACAGCCACCTCCATGGGGCTACACCTAATTGCTTAATACTTACCAGAGGTCAACAACACACTGGCAGACCACCTAAGCAGAAACTTACTGGACCCCCACAAATGGCAGCTCCACAGAAAAATCTATCTGCAAATCACCTAGGAGTGGGGGACCCCAGAAGTGGACCTCTTTGCCTCGCACCTCAGTCACCAGCTGTGCAAGTTCTGTACCAGGGAATTTCACCTCCTAGTATGGAAGATGGATGCCTTGACCTTCCCCTGGAGCTTCCTCTTTGTGTACGCATACCCTCCTCTGTCCCTTATTCCCAAGGTTCTGATGAAAATAAGAGACAAGAGATCAAAGGCCATCCTCAGTGCTCTTGATTGGCCCAGACTGCATTGGTACCCTTTATCACACATTCTGACCTTACAGCCCCCAAAGTTGCTTCCTCTGATGTTAGACCTCTTGATCCAGAAGACTCTCAAACTTTCAGCATGGCTTATACACTAAAAACTAACAAGGAGTCCCTGTTAAGCAAACAGGTCCGGGACATCATCACAGAGGCCAGAATGCCCAGCATAAGAAAATCATATGCAGGAAAATGGAAAAGATTCTGCTCCTGGAAACACTCTAAAGGGGGCAGCACCTCTCAAACTTCCATCCCTCTCATCTTGGATTACCTAGGAGAGTTGCTCAGTAGTGGCCTCTCTTTTTCCTCTATTAAAATCTATACCTCGGCCATCTCTGCCCATTATGATTCAGATCCACCCCTCTTTTCTCATCCTTTGATTAAGCAATTCCTCAGAGGGGCTTTTAATATCAGGGCTCCCAGAAGGCCTCTGACGCCACCCTGGGACCTGAATTATGTGTTAGAGAAACTAACATTACCTCCTTTCAAACCTGCCCATTCTGCAGAATTGAAATGTCTCTCTTGGAAGACTGCCTTCCTACTAACTCACCTCAGCCAGAAAGGTCTCGGAACTTCAAGCTCCCATGGCTGTTGAGCCCTTCATAATTTTCCATGCAGACAGAGTCTCCCTGATGACTAACCCCTCCTTTTTGCCCAAGATGGTATCTGATGTGACCCTTAACCAGGCCATACACTTTCCCACCTTCTTTCCCAACCCTCAAAACAAGGGGGAATGAATTCTGTATTCACTACATGTGCACAGACAGCTCAGATACTATCTGCACCGTACTAAGCCATTCAGAAAAACAAACCAGGTTCTTGTAAGCTTTGCCCCAAGGGCATAGGGGAAGCCCATCTCCAAACAAACCATTTCCAAATGAATTTCCCACTGTATCCATTTTTGCTACAGACTACATGGGAAACACATCCCTAAGTCTATCCATACCCACTCCACTAGGGCAACCTCCACTGCCTTCCTCAGAGGAGTACCTACCAGGGACATCTTGGAAGCAGCCACCTGGACCTCTGTCCATACCTATACAAAGCATTACCACCTACCTCTGTTTTCTAAGTCTAGGGCAGGGTTTGTCTCTAAGATTCTGCAGGGTCTCACGGCCCATGCCTAGGACTCTACCTATCCTTCCACCATTTTCCTCAGCTTTGGGAATCCTCCCACAGGTGATAACTGCAACAGTGAAACATGAAGAACATAGTACAGATATTCTTCGTATTTCACTGTTGCAGTCATCACATTTGGGATATCCCTGCCAGGGTAGCCCTCAGTTGGCCCAAATACCAGAGGCATAGTATTTCTGCGTCAGTTGCTGTCGCTTCAGAACTGACATTGGGTTGTCCATGGTATAAAAACAGGCAGCCAACGCCATTACATCAGACTTTCTTGCCAAGGAGCCAGAAGCAAAAGCAATTTGCACGAGTGCTGGTCAGCCGCTACCTGGGTTTTCATTTCTGAATTGAAGTTGAAGCCTTCTAAAGCTAAGTGTCCCATTGAGGATCCTTTTTTCTTGCTCTAACCGATGTCAGAGAAAGTTAACAATTGTCTCGCCTGTGGAAATCAAATACCACACCGAGACTTTCATTCCTACTGCGTCACTTGTTTAGGCCCAGACCACGACGACCCCAGCTGCCGCTTTTGTTGCTTTGTTCAACACTAGAACTATACGTCATCGGGCCCTTATTGTAGCTAGATATTTTTCTCAGTCCTCAACTTCCGATATGGCTTTGGTAAGCCATCCGACAACCGATTTTCCAAAAAAATGTAAGAATAAAGACAGAGACAGATCCTACAGGTCCAAAACTGCCAATGATGCTTCCGTTAAGTTCTCCGGTCCTCAGTGAGGTGCTTTCGCAGCCCCTTATGTGGATTCACAGGCCACTACTGTGACCCTTTTGGAGACTAAGGATCCTGCAGACGTTTCTACCTTGGATGGGTCCAGAGACGCTGAGCAGGCACTGGCTTCTGAGGAATTACTTTGCACTACCGATACTCGACACAGACCGACAACTTCTTTCGCGTCTACAGTTCTTTGAAAAACTACCAAGTTTCTAAGACCCAGGGTATGAACCATACCCAAAAACCGATGACCCAAGCTCAGGCCTCTGCTTCCTTGCCTCAGTCTCAAATGCTTAAAATGGCAGAAGACCTTATAATGCTTATCAGGGGAAGGCAGGCTACCCCTTCCAAAAGAAAGAGACTTGTCCCCAGTAGTTTTATCTGAACAGGAGTCCGATGACTTTGACGCATCTGAATATGAAGATATGCAACCCCTCTCTGCTTATGAGGATTCTGATGCAGAGGAATCCATCCCTTCAGCCTCTCCACCTGAGAACATTTGGGGAAACCCTACATATACTATAAGGGAGCATTTCCAATGGGAATGTCAGGACAGTCGAAAAAAGAGACTCCGGGAATTCTTAGCTCTTCCACAGCACAGACCTCTGGCCATTCCTCCTGTCCTGAATGTTGTGGATGATGTTTTTATGGAATCCTGTCTGACCCCTGACACCCTCCCTCCTGCTCCCAGGAAACCTGACAGGCACTATAGCATCCCTGACTCTCACAAATTTCTTATCAAAAATCCTACTGCTGACCCTGAGGTCATCTCTCAAGGACCTAAAGGAATCAAAGCAACTTCAGCTAAGAATCCCACCCCCTCAGATAAGGATTGCTGAGCGTTAGACAGATGGTTAAAAAGTATACACCTCTGCTACTCTTGCTATTAGAGCATTAAATTATCAGTTCCATGCACTAAAATATCAGCAACATACCATGGAACTCCTCAAGCAAAAAATATCTTCTTTCCCTGCTTGTGCATAAAATACAGATCTGAAGTAGGGACTTCATTTGTCAGCACCCTGTGGGTCTTGGATCCGATATCGGATCCGAGCCGGCAACTTGTTTCATAGCTAATGGATCCGAGCTCCTAGCTCCTCCCCTCATCCATAATCCCCTGCCAACCCTCCATGACCTCAGCTCTAGTTTTCCGCGCTTGTGGATGGCTAGATTTTTTTGAGCTTTTAGCGAATTTGTCAGTTAAGTGTAAATTTCTTAAACTTTCTTCTATTGTTAACTTTAAAAAGTGTGTAAGAGTCAGGTTCCCTGTATTTTATATTTTTTTTATATAGTTTTTTCCCTCCCTTCGCTGGTCATTAGTCAGTGTGTGGGTGTTTGTGTTTTGGGGCCTGTGTAGTACTTTTTTTCCTCAAGTATGGCTGAGGCCCCAAAAGCCATTTTTTCAAAATGTACCGAGTGTGGCCATAAGCTCTCCCCGGCTGATGGCCACACTCGGTGCGTTTGGTGCCTTAGCGTTGAACACCTCTCCTCAGGCTGTACCATTTGTGCAGCGTTCAACCCCAGGGCACTGAAAGAGCGGAGGTCAAAGCTGGTCCTGGCGGGACTTTTGCCCCCGGACTCGGCTCCGGCCTCCGCTGCTCCCGTGGCACTACCACAGGCTGTGGTTATTGCCACTCCTGCCCCCTTCCTCCGGCCGGGACTCAAACTCCCGCTAAAGCGCCGGAGGACAGGGAGGCTAGGAGGGAGAAGTACCACAAGCGGCGGGTCAAGGCCTCCGCTTCGGCCCCGCCAGCTAAGCGGGCTTCTCCCTCCACAGCTTCTAGGTCTCCTCCTCCTTGGCTCCGATCTCCCCAGGACCCGAGGAGGAGGAGGCCCAATCTCCATCGAGGTCATCAACGCGGCATTCCAGGCCTGCCTCGGTGGCCTCATCGAGATCAACTTTCAGTATGTCAGATGCAGACTTGGACCGGATGATGCGAAGTTTCATCCAGGCCCAGCTGCAGATGGGAGTGCTCTTGCCTCCCTCCCCTTCGGGGGGGAGCTAGACACCTTTTTTTGCTCCAATTGCTCCTTCTCCGACCCGCTACCCGGGTTCGGAGCATTCGGAGCCGAGCAGCGTCTGAGCCGGGGGTGGGTCGGCGCCGACAGTACTTGGTACTTTGGATCCGACCCTGCCCTCGAGTCTGTCGGATCCGACCTCTCAGAGCCATGGGCCGAGCTTCGGATCCGAGGGATTCAGTGTGCCTTCGGCTCCGTCCAGGTCGGAGCACACTGGTCCTTCGGATCCGATGGTCTTGGCGCCGGCTCCGATCCCTTCATCGGATCCGAGTGGGAGTCGGCTCTCGGAGCCCAGGGAGAGCGGTTCCCCCTCGGCCTTCGATGTAGTGGAGAGGGCTCTGTCGAGAGCATCCGGACCCCCGGCCCTTGTCTCGGCTCCACCCTGCACTCCCTCTCTGCTGGGCCAGGCTTCCATCACCCGGCCACAGGGACAGCCTGCTTCGATGTCCCAGGTTGTTCCATTGGAACAGGATGTTGCTGGCGAGACCTCCTCGGACAGCCCCCCCGAGGAAGTGCCTCGCAAGCACAAGTGCAAGAGGAGGCACGTGGACTCCCCTGAGTCCTTAACTGAGGACACGGACTTGGATGAAGGGGAAGGCTCCCCAAGATCACCCCCTGAGGATGTCTCCTTTGGAGACATCATGGAAATGCTTAGGATCAGAGGTGGGTGGTCTGCCCCCAAGGCTTCCTCCGATGAGTCCGTGTTTCTGGAGGCATTCGAAGCAGGCCCGTCTACCTCTTAGGTGTCCCCTCCGGCCGACCCCCTGGTGGACCTTATTACCACCAGGGCGTGGAAGGACCCGGACACCGTGGAGCCAGTCCCAAAACGCCCGGACAGGATACTGAGCCACCTCGCAGACCAGTCACACTGGAGCAAGGGTCCCCCCATAGATGCCATGTTGACGGCGGCAGCCACGAAGAGGGAACTAGCTCAGGAGAGCCCCTCAGTCCATCCACCGAGCAAGGAGTCCCGCTCGATGGATCGCTTAGGGAAGTGAGTTTTTAGTTCAGCGACCTTTTCGGTAAGGTCTCTGAACTATATGGCACACGTCATCAGGATGCAGCGGGATCTTATCAAAGAATACGCTGCCCCCCCCCCCCCCGAGTCCATGTCAGCGGAGGACAAATAGTTGTACTCCACCCAAATTGTCACTCTGAGATCTATTTCAAATACCTCTATGCGGCTATTGTCCCACGCCACCGAGGGAGCCGCTAGAGCTAGTGGAATGGGCCTAGTCATGAGACGTCAGGCCTGGCTCCATCATTGTGACTTTGCGGAGCCTTTTAAAGCGTCCTTTGCGAATGCCCCTTTCGATGGTTCTGCCCTGTTTGGAAGAATGGTTCGCGAGACACTAGTCCAGAGCGAGAAGGACGGGAAAACATTGTCTGCCGACGGAGTCCGCTTCTCTGCTCCCCAGTGGTCCTTTTCGAAGAACCAAAAGGGTCAGAAGAAGATGTGGTTCCGGAAATCGCAACACTTCCAACCCGCTCCGGACAACCAGTCCTTCCGTGGCAGAGGAGGAAGGGAGGATGCTGCTCCAGGGGCAGAGGGGCTCCGAGGAACTTTGGGTCCAGAGAACCTTTCTCTGACCGGCCCACGCAGCAGTCCTAAAGGGTTGCCCGGCTGCTGCACTCTGGAGGCAGTCGGGGGCGCTTCTCGGAGCACCTAGCAGCATGGGAGTCCATCACGACAGACCACTGGGTGCTTCGAATTATATCCAGAGGGTACAAAATTCCATTACTTCATGTCTCCAAATTCAAGAACCTTTAACTGGCAGTTTAACCTCCCCGATGTACCACCCGATCAGAGGGAGGCTGCAGCCGCAGAGATTCAGCAGCTGCTAGAAAAAAGAGCCATCCAGCCCATCCTCCAAGACCAGCTCGGATTAGGGTTCTACTCCAGGTTCTTTTTGGTGCCCAAAAAGACGGGGGACTCGAGACCAATTCTAGACCTGTCCCGTTTGAACCTGTCGGTAACCAAGGAAAAATTCTGAATGGTCACTCTTCAGTCTATTCTCCCCCTTCTAAGGGAGAACGATTGGATGTGCTCTGTAGACCTCAAGGATGTGTACTACCATATTCTAATGGACAGACGATCCAGGAGGTTTCTCCGATTCCTGCTGGGAGCCAGTCACTACCAGTTCAGGGTCCTTCCCTTTGGCCTCACCACAGCCCCCAGGGTGTTCACCAAGGTGTTAGCAGTGATAGCGGCCCACCTGAGACTCCAGGAAATGCAGGTCTTCCCGGACCTGGACGACTGGCTCCTGACCGCCCCAACAAGGCATCTACTTTGCTCAGCCAGAGATTTCTTTCTCCGCCTAGCCCCCCAATTAGGCATCACCATCAATGCCGACAAATCTTTTCTGGCCCTGACACAAGTCATAGAATTTATAGGAGCCAGAATAGATACCAGAGATCTACGAGCCTTCCTGACGTCGGAACGACTACAGAATTTGCAACTTCATGTGCGGGCTATCCCCCAGTCAGAAGCACCACCGGCGGAATTGGTCCTGAGGGCACTGGGCTCCATGGCAGCAGCGATAACGCTCCTTCCATGCGCCCGTCTGAACACAAGGGTACTGCAGTGGACCCTTCTAGTACAATGGTCCTTTCTGTCCTTTCCTCTCCATCACCCCATCGCTATCAGCAAGGCTTGCAGGAGGGCCCTATTATGGTGGCTTCATGCTCCGGATCTCCATATGGGCCGACCCTTCTGCACCTCTCCCCCTCTCGCCACAGTGACCATGGATGCCTCCAGCCTCGGGTGGGGGGGGGCGTTATTCAGGCAGGACCGTCCAAGGCACGTGGAACGATACAGAGACCTCCCTGCATATCAACGTTCTGGAGATGAGAGCGGTGCTGTACGCATTGCAAGCACTTCAGAATCTCCTCCCCGTAGGAACTATTGCAATTCAGTCGGACAACATGTCTGTTGTCTGGTACATCAACAAACAGGGGGGAACCAGGTCTTACCCTCTATGCCGCGAAGCCATGAGAGTGTGGGAATGGACGATTTCCACCAACCACTTTCTGATTGCAACGCACATTCCGGGGCGGGCCAACATCCTAGCGGACAAACTCAGCCGCACCCTTCTTACCCCTTACGAGTGGTCTCTCAACTCTCTAGTAGCGAAGCAGATATTCGCAATATGGGGGCAACCCTGCTGCGATCTTTTTGCCTCTCCCTCAAACACCAAATGCGACAATTTCTTCGCTCTGATTCCCCCTCCAGGGGAAACTCCAAGAGAGACGCTCTGGTGCATGCTTGGCCGCCCAGTCTACTTTATGCCTATCCTCCTCTACCCCTGATGCTGCAGCTCTTACAGAAAGCCTCGCAGTTGGGGAGCAGGATGATCCTCATTGCCCCATTCTGGCCTCGGCAAATTTGGTTCTCTTACCTGTGGTCTCACCTAGTGAATCCCTCCTGGATTCTGGATCCCAGTCTGGATCTAATCTCCCATCCATCGGGCTTACCGACCCCAAATCTGGACAGTCTGAAGCTGACAGCTTGGTTGCTCCAGTTCCACTCCTAGTTAGGACTCCCGGTATCTCTTCACCAGTCAAAGCCATCCTCGTGGCAGCGCATAAACCTTCCACCAGGAAAGTGTACCGCAGTAAATGGAAACGTTTCTCCGTCTGGGTGGAGTATCATAATCTAGATCCCTTTACAGCTCCTCTTCCATCCATACTAGACTTCCTAACCGAACTTTTTCAGGAAGGCGCTAGTTGCTCAACTGTCAAAGTACAATTGGCTGCCATCTCCCATTACCATGTGGGACATGACACAGGGCCCTTGATGTCGGCAAATTGTGTAAAACCTTTCTCAAGGGCACCTTTTTGCTCAGACCCCCTATAAAAGAAGCCGTACCCCCTTGGGATCTTTCACTAGTTCTTCAAGCCCTGACTGCTCCACCATTTGAACCTGCTGCTTCAGTGGATCTCAAATACTTGTCCTGGAAAACAGCATTCCTTGTAGCCATTACTTCAGCGAAAAGAGTTTCGGAGCTTCAAGCTCTTTCTGTGAAACATCCTTACTTGATCTTTCATCCGGACAGAGTGTACCTCAGGACCAATTCCTCCTTCCTTCCCAAAATAGCATCAGAAACCAATATAAATCAGTCCATAAATCTACCGGTCTTCTTTCCTAAATATCAGAATAAAGGAGAGTACAAGCTGCATTCATTAGATGTTCATAGGCAGCTGCATTTTTATACTCATAGAACCGCTGGTCACAGGCAATCTGACCAGCTGTTCATTTCCTTTGCCAAATTTAATTTGGGGAAAGCAGTATCAAAAATCTCCTTGTCACGCTGGATTTCCCAGTGTATTCTTTTAGAGTACTAAGCTTGTGGGAGACCCGCACCTGAAGGAGTTCGCGCACATTCAACTCGTTCCATCTCTTCTTCTGCAGACTTCAAATCTAGAGTTCCGTTGGATGATATTTGTTCGGCAGCCACTTGGGCCTCATCTCATACCTTTATTAACCACTACAAACTGGATGTAATTTCTAGAGGGAGAGCATCCTTTGGCTCTGCGGTGCTCCGCAATATCCTTCCATGATGGCCACCCAAGATTCAGGTAGCTGGGGACTCTGTCCCACAGGCTGCTGACAAATGAAGTCCCTACTTCAGATTAAGAAGTTATGTACTCACCATAACGTTCCATCTGAGTAGGTGGCTTCATTTGCCTGCCATTCCATTCATTTGCCCACCTATTTCCCTAATCCACAAAACAAGGGGGAAAGGATGCTGCACTCTCTAGATGTGCACAGACAGCTCAGATTCTACCTAGACATGACTAAATATTTTAGAAAAACTGATCAATTGCTAGTCAGCTTTGCCGCAGGAGCAGACGGCAAGGCCATATCCAAACAAACAATTTCCAAATGGATAGCACATTGCATCCATTTCTGCTACAAACAGCATGGAATCCCCCCCAGGGGGTCAGGAAACATTCCACCAGAGCAACCTCCACCTCTGCATCTTTCCTCAGAGGGGTCCCCACCAGGGACATCCTGGAGGCTGCAACATGGACTTCCATTCATACCTTCATCAAGCATTACCACCTGCCTATCTTCTCCAAATCCAGGGCAGGCTTTGCCACTGTAGACTTGCATGGCATCCTAGCCAGCCCCCAGTCCTCTTGACTGCCTCCACCCTTTTCTTCAGCTTTGGGAATCAACCCAAATGTGATGACTGCAACAGTGAAACATGAAGAACATATTACAGTTGTGTACACTTACCGTAAATGTAGATGTTCGAGTGTATTCACTGTTGCAGTCTCCTGGTTTCCCTCCATCTATCCCCCTTGTCTTTCTCTCTCTGTCTCTCCTTACAAGGAATGCTTGGTATTTACTTTCTACTGGTGGTGTTCTTCCACCATAACCTAGCTCCTTATTGGGGGCTCCTGACATTTAGGGCAAGAAAAACTGATGTAATGGCATCAGCTGCCTGTTTTTGTACCACTGACGACCTGACGTCAGTCCTGGAGTGACAGCACCCAACGCACAAATACTACGCCTCTGGTATTCGGGCTGACTGGAGGCTACCCTGGCAGGGATAACCCAAATGCGATGACTGCAACATTGAATACACTCGAACATCTACATTTATGGTAAGTGTACACAACTGTACTTTGTGTACACTTACCATAAATGTAGATGTTCGATGGTATCCACTGCTGCAGTCTTTGTTTTCCTCCCTCCATCCCCCATTTAACATCTTCCTCTAGGGGGACACAAGTTTCCCAGGGTTGCTTTTAGCCACCAGGACCACTTCTCTCTTTTCCCTTGTGCATCTGATGGGTTAGGGCAAGAAAAACTGATGTAATGACGTTGACTGCCTTGCTTTATAGCACTGACGACTTGACATCAGACTACAGGCGACGGCAGCCAGCACACAAAAACATTGACTATGGTATTTGGGCTGACCAAGGGCTACCACAGCAGGGATAACCCACAGGTGATGACTGCAACAGTGAATATACTCGAACATCTACATTTATGGTAAGTGTGCATAACTGTACTTTCCCTGCCTTCATGAAAAAAAGTTGGTTTTAAGATAACATTCCTTTCCTGAACATGTAATGCACAACTGTATATTCCAGATGTGATTTACACATTTCTTGATGTTTTGGACACTGTCAGCCATTTTTATGAGAGATGCTAAGGAAAACTGTATCCTCTGTTTAGGGGATTAAACACACACACACACACACACACACAAATAAATATATATATATATATATATATATATATATATATATATATATATATATATAGATGGATAGATGTAAAATATAATATTTATTTCTCTAAAACTAAATGAGCAAAAATTGCAGTGTCCACTGGGATTTAAAACACTTGTTAATGTAGAAAGAGAGTCACTGTATTATTATTTTTAATACCACAAACACTGATGGATTAAATTCAGTGTGTTGTTAGAGGATCTTAATTATTTAATCAGTTTTTAATGGCCTGAAGTTCCTAATTGGTGGTGGTTTCTATTCAAACTTGACTTTTATTATTGTGTGCTGTGTATTCCTTGAAATTTTGTGGCAGAGTTGTCAGAAGGCTTTTTATTGAAATGGAAGTATTTTTAATTTGCTTGTGTGTTAATTTTTTTTTTTAGTAATGTTAATAAAACTAAAATATGAAATGCAAAGCTGAAATGCTCATCATTAAATGCAAAAACAGATCTGTGTTGATGTAAATGTCATTGTTTCCAAGTGAAGATGCTTGCCTTCTTTGTTAGTTTCATTCTTTCACTTTGCTAGCTGGGTAAGAGAACTGTTTAAAAGACTGTTTTCAGCCATGACCCAGTTTAAGAGGCAGCTACAATCTAAATACTCATTTTATTTTCAAGTTACATTATTTTCATGTCGAATACACTTCTTTCAAGCAGTCATTTTAGATTCATGTTACATTATTATCATATTAAATCCTCTTGTTACCACAGAATGCTGGTGTAGCAATCATATTGCACAGTGAATGTTACAGTGCAAATACATACAAGAGCTGTGTCATGGAACACAAAATATTTGAACACAGCTTAAGACAATAATGACGTAAAACATACGTGAGATTTTAGTACAAGAGTTGTTGCATTTACTTACACACCTTTCACCAACGCCCACACCACAAAATACATACATTTGTCTCTGTGTGTTTTTCTAGTGCAAGTCCACTGGGCAGAAACTGTGATATTTACCACACTGTTAGGGTAACTAGGATCCTACACCATCATTAGAAATGGAGATACCAAGTTGTATGGGAAAAAGCCTTGAGGTTTAGGAGAGGTTTGTTGGCTGGATGGGAGAGAGGATTCATGAAGGGTCTAAGTCTGAATGAGTTCCCCAACAAGTGAGAGCAAAGAAGGGAACCCACACCTGATGGGACCAAAACAGTGTAATGAGAATAACCATGGGTTTATTTGCTTGTGATTTATGTAGAAACTATAGAATCAGAAGAAATGGGGGAAAGCATACAGGAGACCTGGAGGTCATTCTTAGACAAAACATCCCTGGCTTACTGACTTGTAGAGAGGAATTAGGGAAAAGAAGTTACTGCACTTGACTTAGGTTGGAGTAGGAAAAATATTGCAGCAAGACTTGCCATTGATGGGAGCAGAAATGTCACCACTGTCCAGCATAGAGACCACTTATGAGTCATCAACAGATACCTGCTGAGCTGGCTTCTCTAGGTATATGAGTCACTATCTGAAAGCAGTTGGAATACATTGCACACTTCTAAGGTCCTCATGGCTTCTCAAGACAGGGAGGAAGAATGGGTTCTGCCCTGTTTGTTGATATACTACATCACAGACATATTGTTGTGAATGAACTGTTCCAAGGGCCATTTTCAGCCATCATACGTTAATGATAAGTCTGTGAGGAAAGAAATCCTGGAAAATGCTGGAGAAGGAAGAGGATTGCTGTAAAGCTGTGTAGACTGATGTATCAGTGACCAAACACATTGGATTGTCTGAACATGAAAATGCCCCCTTACTCAAAGGCAGATACATCTGTGCTGGCTGTGGCTAGGGGGAGGGGTGAAGTAAGAAGCTTCCCAGAGAAAGTGTGGACTCATATATCTATCAAAGTGTAACATATTTTAGATATCATGATTACATATGAGAGAGGATTTGAGGCCTGGTTCCACCAAATCTCCCGTGGTCTATTGGAAAACTAACATGTAGAACCTTGCATAATGAATTAAGAAAAACATAGTCACGGTGAGCCCCAGTGCCCTAAAGCACATGGTTATTGATACCCGAGGAGACTGAAGAATATCCAGGATCACTTGAAATATAAGGAGAGTTCTCTGTTGTGGGAGTCAGACTGCAATTTCTACTGTTTAGTGTACACCCTGTGCACTTCTGTCACTGGGGTGGCTGCATAAGGGACTTTGCAAAGTTCACTGTAATTCCAAGGTACTCAAATAGCAGAAGCAAGAAGCTCCTGGCTAAGACTCACTGATGTGCATTTATGCATTTTTGATGGTCCAAAGATGCATTGCTCATCTCACTTAGAAGTATAATTGAGAATTAACTACACTGTGATCATTCAGAACTTATAAAGTAGTTTAGACCACTAAGATGTCCCTGAGGTCCTCGGTCGTTTTCCGCACCAAAACAAATTTGGAGTACAGTCCAGACCCTTGCTGGTCCAATGGGATGTCCTGAATGGCTGTTTTGGTCAAGAGGTTTACAACCTCTAATCTTATTTCCCTTTTCTGTCTGGATGGGAGGTTAAGAAGAGGATGCAAGTGTGGTTGTGAGGGGGTAGGAAAGGACATTTTGTAGCCTCTAGATATAATGTCCAGACTACTCTGGTCACATATGATGGCTGACCATGCTGCTTAGTGGAAGGACAAGCAAGCCCTGAATGCCTCCAGAGTGGAGAAGATGCTTAAGTCCTTATGTTGAGTTCTGCTAGCAACTTAAATAAGGACACTGAATCTTCAGATTATTTCCTCCTTCTTTACCACTGGGCTGGAGCCCATTGTTGAACTCATCACTATTGTGGCTGAATTGGTTCTTTCAGTTTTGATTGTTGTGGAGCTGTTAGCTATGGGGCATAAATTTAGTACCACAGGTGTCAAAAATCAACTGCATTTGGGTGTATAGTCACACACGCTAGCTTACTTGTCTTTTCCTGATTGTAACATCATGGCATTTAGAGTCAGTGAATAAAAACATTTGCTAAAACTATTTGGATGTATTAGTGGATGGCTTTAAAACAGCTCTCACTAATGTACATCTCCTGTCTTGGACAGGCAAAACTCCGGTATCAATATATTTGAAAAGCAGTGGTTTATAGCTAAAGCTGCCAGTTTTGTGGCATGATTTAGGTGCCAAATATCATCATAATCACAGCCAGCCGTAGGTGTATGCCAACTAGGCAGCTGCCTAGAGCGCTGCTCTAGCAGGGACAATTTTCCAGTAATCTGGATGGTGTAGGTAGACCAGGATAGGGACAAAGGGTGATGTTGGGGGGTGGGGGCGGTGTGGAGACCTTTTGCCTAGGGCACCAGTTGACCAAAGGCAGGCCCTGATTATAAGGAAGAACTATGCACATTTTAAAATGCTCAGTTTTTTTTTTTTGTAATATGAATGGTCAACACAGCAGTAAAACTATAAGACGGTTGTATCACACTAGAGTATTATAGTCTGAACTGGAAGTCTGAATGTCACGTACATGCTGTACAACACCCAGAGTCATATCATAGACTAGTTGAGACAGCTGTCCTACTACAAACATTTGAAATATCTGACAACCAAACTTGCACTTATATGCATCTCCAACAGCAGTATTTTGAGTGCAACAAAGCTATCACATGGTGACTGTTTTACAGTACTGTACCTGAGCAGTATAGCTTACTCATAGTTACAGCTACATTAGAAAGGGCAATTGTACCATCAGATATTGCAGTACAGCCCAGGTGTTAACTTTTGCATTTATTGTTGTAGTGCAGTAAACACTCAGTTTTATATTTGTGCTATTACTAGCTATGAAGCATTACATTTGTTATGTCTCAAAACTACTGTATTAAACTCTTATTTCTTTTTTCAACAGCACCTGTTATTCAATAGAAACTACTAAACCTTTCATTTGCAAAGTGTTGGTGATACAAAATCTGATTTCCTGTAACTAAGCGCTTGAATCTTATTTTGCCACAAACATTTTGTTTTCTAGGTCTGGCAGGATACAAGTCAGACAACGTAGGCATAGTAATACTTACAGAATGCATGAACACAGAGAACAGTTTTGCCTGTGGCTTACAGTGATGTTAATAATATGTAACATTTATAAAAAATATATGCTAGTAGCTATATCTGTTTGGAAGCTGCAGTATAATATCTTTGTGACAATTAGGACATTTTATGATTAGTCTGTTTTAGGTGAATTTTTAGTAATTCTAATGTGAGAGCTAGTCATAGGTTAAGCATAATTAAACACTCATCTCACTAACTCCTCACCTCAGTTAATACTCTCAGTAATACAAAGGATCAGAAGGACAAAATACAGTGCATTTTTGTTGTCAAAAGGATGCTAAGACTTACACATATGTTCATGGACAGATTTTACATACAGTAGCACATTCACATACAATACATACTCTCCAAGTCTACTAAGCTATAAAATCATGTAGAAACCCTGCAGAAAATTTTCTAGAAAAGCACAGGATATGACCCCAGAGCTATAATTAAGGCAGGATGAAGTGTGTATGGGGGGTGACTGTCCCAAGAGCAAGATGTTAGGGCATGCAATCATCAAGACCTGATGGTGCAGGAGTACAGTACTGGTATTGGTTTATTAAGCCGCAGGGGTTCTCTGGCTTCATATATGAATGTTAGTACTGCATTTGTGGCCATGGCCAGAGCACTGTAGCCCCAAGTCTGTAGTGATTTAACTGTAGCAGGCTGATTGCTACATTTGTTACATATGTACAAACATTTTTTAAATTTTAGAAAAGCGTACTTTTTTTTTTTGTTCCTCAAATTTTAGTTGGGGTGGATGCCATTTTAGGGGTGCAAGATGACCTAGCTATTGTTGTGATATGACCTGTGATTACTGTAGAAAACCCATAAGTAATATAACTGCTCGACCAAGCCATATGTTTTTAGGAGAAACAAAGGATAGCTAACATTCTTCTAGAGTGGTTGAGTCAAATGCACATTTAAGAACATCAAATATTACGCTCAGACCCATAACTATAATGACACAAAGATGGGCATCTGCCCTAGGTTCAAACTGTTAGGGGTATAATTGGCAGTTGCCAGTGGGGACATGAGTGGTGCACTAGCATTCATTTAAGAAGTCACTGATGATGTCACAGTTTGTTAAATGAAAGTTTATACTGTATTTTCGTTTGCATGTTGGAGATGGTCATATTACCAACTGCAGGAAAGATGTCTGTTTCTTGGTGCTCAAGTTTGGTCTGAGAGGTTGCAAATCTGGGGAGCTGCGGAAAGTACAAGATGTCCAGATGACTTAGCTACAACTGTGATCATATTGTTCAGAGGGTACCTATAATTAGATAGATAGATGCACTAACAAATAATAAAGCTTTAATGACATTATGTCTGTTTTTGAATTCACTTAGAGCACTTGAAAATATAAATTGTTGATCAGCAAATTTGAGATGTTAATGATAGGCTACCGTCCTAAAGATGTTGGCTAGCATGGTTAGACTGGAGGTGAACCTTTAGAGTTCAGGTTTAAGTTGGATACACACTTTGGGAAGATGGTGGGCAAAAGTCATATATCTACTTGCCTTCAGTTTCTAATATGAAAGAAAAGCTGATAAGGATATATCAACTACTTAACAAGAAAATATGATGTCTAAGAAAGACAGGTCGAAGATTGGCTTTAGGGCCATTGCTGAAAGAACACGAGGGGCGTTCGCTTTCCACTGACAGACTGCCTAGAGGTGGGAGTAAAGAAGAGCTTGATAATAATGTTTTAAATCAAGGGGGGTTGCCTGCAAATCTGGTTGGTATTTGTGAGGTAGAATGAGGGAGACCCAAAATGTAATGACCAAAAGCATTGCCGAGGTCATTTTGACCTCAGATTGTAATACTTTTGAAGCAAAAGAGAACTAGTACAGTTAGGCAATGAAACTCATTTACCCATTTGATCTACGATCAGAATTGTTTGGGAAAAGTGATTTTTGGCCATTGTTATTTAATTCTTGCACTAGTTCCTCCTCTAGGTAAGGAACATCCAAGGAAGTAAAACTTGGGGGCTTCTAGCTTTCTATATGCAAGATCATTGGCTTTAATACAAGTTTTCAAGTTTCTGATAAACCAAGCACCCCCTAGCATCTATCACTTTCCTGGCAATTATAAAAAAAAAAATTTCTTGACGGTTTGGAATCTTATTATGAATATACGATATGGCTTTTCTGTCATATTTTAGCTTTATAGATGCAAAACTTTGAAGTTCCAAAGAAGGGCGTCCTCCCTGAGAGCAGAAATACTATTCCTAAGATCAAACCTGAGTTTTATGTGTGCCAAGTGAAAAATAAAGAAGAAAGTACTTGATCTTGGTCACTTAGATTGTTGGGCATGACTAATCAATTTTGTTTTCCCCAGAAGAAATATGACATTGCACAGAAGGAAAGAAGACGCACAATAATAAGGAACAATACATCGAATGGTAAACATATAGAACTCAATACAAATTTGCTTTATATTCATATACATAATTGGAGTTACTGTAAAAGATTGCTCATATTGCATTAGAGCAAACACATTAACGAGTGGCTTTTGCATATCAGGAGCATTAATTATCAAGGAAAGGAATACAAGTACTACTTACATAGGTAGTACATCCCAAGAATTAACATAGAAAAAACATATATGTGCAGTTCAAAGACATATAAAACAAACATTTGTATAATTATTTTGCCTGCTGCTGACATACATTTATACCCAACTAGAATGCTTAGATACAAGAAGGTTTGTGTCCAAGGCCCATATTTCTATTTTGTCAGGACTTTCATGACTTTTGTGACTGGTCATGCAGCATGTAATGTAACAACTCTAAATGTTTGTTTTAGTTTTGTGAGGGTAAGATTTTAATGGTGCCTGTAAGAACAACAAAAAAAAAATTAAGGGAGATAGCCACTCAGGTCATTCTATGAAGACAACACATGGCCTCACCACAGACGTTTATAATCACAGAGCGGTCCCAGTACTTGTGGAGGGGAGAGTCCTCATTGCTTCCACACATTCAGCATTGACACAACCTTCAGGAACAGGTTAGTAAGTCTGAATGGAGTAAAATGTCTTATCTGTAGAATGTGTTGCTGTATTGCTAAAACCACATCACCTTGCATTCGAATATGAAGGATCTCACACTTCTCTGTCTTCTAATCCCTAATGAAGCCTTATGGTAGCTCAGTAACCCAGGCCATTATACTGGTTTCATGGACTCACTGTTTTTCTCAAAAATAAGTTTATAAGCCTGCATGCTTTTTATACACTCACACAGTCTAGCAGCAGTGCAAGTCAGCAGAAGCCTGTACCTGGGATCTATTCAGTGTTCCAGACCCATTTTGCATTAAAATGTCATTAAGAAATCAAATTAAAAGCACACACCCTCTTCCTCACCTGTTCAAGCTGGTAATTGAGGAACATTTATTCTTACATTTGCTATATCCTTCACTCACTTGCCATGGTTAAGAAAGCCACTGCTCACCATAAGCTTGTACTTCTCATTTCCTGCAAGCTGAAGGCAGTATGTACTTTCCATGCCTAACCACTATCTTTTATTATCAGGAAATGAAGGGAAAGGCACTTTTAGAACTCATGTCCTGCATATTCGTAGTCAGTATGCATAGAACCATCTCAAAGATGCCATGTACTGCTGTAATGTAGCTTTCGTCCATGGCATGCCCTCAGGTCTGGCACCTCTGCATAATAGACCTGAATTAGATAAGAAAATATCATATCCAAAGCTTGGAAGGCATTGCTCCCCAAAGATAGAAACTTTGAAAAACTAGCTGTAATTAATTCCCAAATACATCTGAAAGTTATTAGATTTACTAAGTAATTTTTTTAAGTTGCGTCCACAATGCAGGCAGATATTAAAAATGTTCATTAGATGTCTTTCTGGTTTAAGTTCTGAGAGCCTCCAGTTTTGTGCATCACTATCTAAATAACACATATTTCTTAGTACTTAGTATTTTAGTGAGTGACTCCTTTGTTGATCCCTTATGGTACAGCAAATACAAGTTTCTTGATTGTTGCACATACCATCCAGTACATAACGCATGGGTTATTTGGTACATGGTAAGGACTAATACAAGGAGATGGCAAATATAAACTAAAGCTGTAGATAGTTTACTTTATTGCCTCTCTGACCTAAATTAATCATCACAAGTGCTACTGAAAAATCTCATCCACATGTTTTTTACCAGTTTCTACAATTATCACACTCAACACAAGATCTGATTTTTTTGTATAACTTATTCCATTTAATTTGATTCATGTAAATCTAATAATAGGATGGCAGCAGTTTAGTGAAAAAGTTATGGTTCAGGAATGTTTTAGTGCATCAGTTTTCAAGTGAACTTTTTATTGACAAAAAGAAATAATAGATTTCCGAAGAGGTGAAAGGATCTCTTTTTAGCTTGATGAGGCAGTGACCAGAAAGTTGGATTCACAGGACTTGGATTCACAGATTAGTACTAGGCTAACTGCCCTTGTGAGCCATTTTAAGCCTAGCCAATTATCCCTTGTGAGACTCAAATCCTGCACCTTGTGTTTGTAAGGCAAACACCTTAACCATTAGGCCACCCTCCCATTTATGCTCTCTATAGATGAGAGTCTCTTTTCTATAAATGCTTTAATCCTCAAATGACTCTGATTTAAGTGTATGTTAAGTTTAGATGTTTTGGTCATTAAAAACATTAAAATGGTGAAATGGGTTAAAAGCAGTGGCTCCATGCATGTTTGTTTTAATGGCTCTAGCTCAACTACATGCTCATAAAGAACACACCGTCTCCTTTACTGTTGGCAATTTTTAAGAAGGCTGTGTGTGTCTGTATCACTCTTTGAGCATTTTTGGCCTTGTGTGCTTTGCATTAAGAATCATTTGAAATTAAATAATATTGCTGCAGATATAGGTAATTAGGTTTCCACTGTAGTCTGTTTCAGATGGAGTACATGAATATACACATAATATCTCCACGATGTCCTTCAAGGATGCATCTGCAGTCCTAACATATGAGTTGTCCTGCCTCAGGCAGCCCTTCGGTCGGCCGGATTCCAAAGTCTGGGTCTGGCCTCGGCTGATGTCACACTTCACCCGACGTCATAGCTGCTGGGGTATAAAGGCATCAGCCGACGCCATTTTCCTCAGTCTTTCTTGCCGCGCGGTGCCTGAAGCAGAAGCTGTTCGCAAGTGCCGGTCGGTCAGATCCAGAGATTTCTACTACCGAAGACTTCTAAAAAAGCTAAGTACCCCGTTGGGGACTCTTTCTTGCCTCAGCCGATGTCAGACAAAGTAAATAATTGTTTAACTTGTGGGAAACAAATACCTCATAAGGATTTCCACTCTTACTGCCTTCCTTGCTTAGGCCCAGACCACGACGTATCAGCTTGTCTAGCCTGTGCTTCCTTCAACCGACGGACACTTAGACATCGGTCGGAGTTTGCAGAGGAGTTTTTTGGTCCCGCTTTTGCATATAAAATGCCGTCGGAGACTCCGACTACACAATTAGCTAAAAAGCGCAAGGAAAAGGACCAACACTCGCGGTCCGCGGTTTCGGCTGAAACCACGGTTAGGCCAACCGCGAGTGTCTCGGTTTCGGCTGAAACCGAGCCCTCGGTTCTTCCTTCAGCCGAAAGCATGCCTCCGATAACCAAGGCCTCACAGAGCATGGCTGAATCTGCTACTGAAATTACTGCTACAGAAGCAGGCACCCAGGATTTGTCAGACACTATTCCTTTAGACATTTCTACCCCTGCACGTGGGGCTGCTAGACCCCCTGCTTCTATGCCTATCAAGGC
Source organism: Protopterus annectens (assembly GCF_019279795.1). NCBI lineage: Eukaryota > Metazoa > Chordata > Ceratodontiformes > Protopteridae > Protopterus > Protopterus annectens. The sequence continues at coordinate 951,614,339 of NC_056725.1, read as the reverse complement.
CTTTACCAGGGCTAAAGCATCTAAATCTTCTAAGGCCTTACCTACAAAAGCTTCCTCTCACAGGCCTACCTCTAGTTCCCAGATACTCAGCCTGGCTGAAGATCTTATTTCTTTGATCAGGGGATCCCAACCTCACCCAGACAGGGCCTCTCAACCTCCTCCAGATAAGAGGCCTAGGACTGAACCCCCTGAACCTGTATCTACAGACTATTCCTCTGATGACTCAGATATTTCAGACCATCAGGAAGGCACATATTCTCCTTATGAGGATTCTGATGCAGAAGACTCCATTCCTTCTGCTTCTCCTCCTGAAGAATTTTCTTTTGGAGAAACCCTACATTCTACGAGGGAACACTTCCAATGGCAGGGCCAGGATTTTTCAGATTCAAGGAAAAGGCTAAGGACTTTTTTACACTTACCACAGCATAGGCTTTTAGCCATTCCTCCAGTACTATCAGTTGTTGATGATGCATATAATGATGCCAGTACTGCCCCTGATTCTCTTCCTCCAGCCCCTGCCAAGCCTGATAGATATTACAGGGTCCCGGACACACACTACCACTTGTATAAGGCTCATGTTGCAGACCCAGAAACCATTTCACAGGGCCCTAAAGGTGTGGCAGCTGCCTCTGCCAAAAACCCTCTTCCCTCTGAAAGGGAATCTAGAGCATTAGAGAGATGGGGTAAAAAGGTTTATACATCTGCTACTCTTTCGGCCAGGGCCTTAAACTGTCAATTTCACATGATTCAGTACCAGGAATTTTTGTTAGACCAGCTAAATAAAAAACTGTCCTCTCCTGAACCAATAGACCGCAAGTCCCTTCAGGATTTGGTACATAACTCTCAGCAGGTCAGTAATCATTTCTTAAAATGTGGCTATGATGCACTGGAGGCTTCCTTTAGATCAGCTATGACTGGAGCAGTGATTCGAAGGCATGCCTGGTTAAAAGAACAATCCTTACCAGACCATGTTAAGTCAAAACTCCTAGATGCTCCTATGGAGAAACAAAGTTTGTTTGGCTCCCCTGCACAGGAGGTTCTAAAGAAAGTGGAAGAAAAAGCAAAATCTGTCCAAACAGTCAAGGATTTCTTACAGGTCCAACCTCCAAGGTTTAGCAGAAATTGGCCTTCAAAGAATTGGGCCTTTCCAGACACCTCCAGAGCACAGAGAGGCAGAAATAGACACCCAAGAGGCAGAGGTCAATCTCGGGGTGCCTACAGGGGACGTCAGTGGCAACCTGCCAACCAGAGAAGTGCTGCCACAGCTGCAACTACAACCACTTCCACAGGACAGACACAATGACTTGGCTCTGGTTCCGCCTACCAGGGAACAACTGCAAGCACCCTTGGGCGGAAAGCTAGCCTTATTCTCCGACAACTGGAATTGCATTACAGGAGACAAATGGACTTTACAAACAATAGACAAGGGCTACAGGTTTCACTTCCATACTCTACCAAAAAAGAGAGGAATGCCAAACCTTCCACCAAGCCAAAAAACAGAGGCTCAAAAACAAATCAACAACTTACTAAGAATGAGAGCTATAGAAAAGGTACCACCCATGGAACACGGCCAAGGATTTTACTCCAGGCTTTTCCTTGTACCAAGAAAAGAAAATCAATGGAGACCTATTCTCGACTTGTCCGCACTAAACACATACCTCATTGTTCCAAAATTCAAAATGCTGACCCTCCAGCAACTTCTTCCCATGCTGGGCAAGGAGTCTTGGCTGGTGACTCTAGATCTCAAGGAGGCATACCTGCACGTCCCTATATGACCAGATTGCAGAAGACACCTCAGATTTCTTGCAGGATCAGAGCATTATCAATTCTCACCATTGCCCTTTGGCTTATCTACTGCGCCCAGAGTATTCACGAAATGCCTGGCATCAGTAATTGCTCATTGCAGGCTTCTGGGAATTCAAATTTACCCATACCTGGACGACTGCCTAATACAAGCGGACAACAAGACAAAATTAACAAGAGATTTGGAAAAGGTCATACAACTGCTGCAAGCCTTGGGATACACAGTCAACATTCAAAAGTCAAGACTAGTACCATCCCAAAGGATAACATTTTTGGGTGCAGAACTGGATACAACAACTCAGATGGCTTTTCTCACAGAAGAAAAACAAAAGCAACTACCAGTCTATTTCATGACATTAACAGCACAAACTCAGCTTACTGCAAGGAAAGTCCTGCAAGCCCTGGGTTACATGGCATCCTGCATAATACTGATCCCACATGCCAGGCTGCATATGAGAAAGTTGCAATGGTACCTAAGGAATGTATGGTCTCAACACAAGCACAGTCTAGAAGCCCAGATTCCAATAATCCCATGCCTGAAAAAAGAATTCCTGTGGTGGGCTCAGGCCTGTCAGATGAACAGAGGATTGCCTTTCCACAAACCACACCCAAGCCAGACTATCACCACGGACGCCTCAGACCTAGGCTGGGGGGCACACATGGAGGACAAGTGTATACAAGGCCTATGGACCCAAGACCAGCTGAATCTACACATAAACCTAAAGGAGATGCTGGCAGTGAAACATGCAATCCAGGCATTCAGACCATTCCTTCAACAAGGTCACCTGCTGATAAGGACGGACAATACCACAGTCATGTGGTACATCAACAAACAGGGAGGTACACACTCATATCCTCTAGGCCGGATGGCAATGGACCTGTGGAATTTGGCCCTGAATCTCAACATACAACTACAGGCCAGATTTGTACCAGGAAAAGAAAATTTACTAGCAGACACCTTAAGCAGAACTACCACTGATGCTCACAAATGGATGCTGCATCCAGATATCTTCAAAACCATAACAAAGAAATGGGGAATGCCAGAGATAGACCTGTTCGCCTCCCCACACAACCACCAATTGAAGAAATTCTGCACAAGAGCATACCACCCACTTGCCTGGAGGGTGGACTCCCTTTCCTTCAGCTGGAAAAACCTGACAGCATATGCATTCCCACCTCTTCCTTTGATGTACAAAGTCCTACTGAAGATCAGAGAGGAACATCCAAAGGTAATCCTGATATCTCCAGACTGGCCAAGGCAACATTGGTACCCGCTACTGAGAAGCATGTCTTGGACACACTCATGGCCTCTACCTCTATGTCCCTTACTTCTAACACAGAACAACTACAAGACCCTGCATCCAAACTTGAAAGCACTGCGGCTAGCTGCTTGGAATATTGCATAAAACAAAATAAACTAGATTTATCACAGAGGGTTAAGGACATTATCCTGGAGGCACGCAGACCCTCCACAAGGAAAACTTATTCAGCCAAATGGATTTGGAGTGCAGCAAAGGGAGAAAATGTCTCATTGGCAAACATAGCACACATCTTGGAATACTTAGCAGAACTGTTCCACAATGGCCTATCCTACTCTTCCATTAAGATTCATGCATCAGCAATTTCAGCAGAGTACAACATGGATCCTCCAGTCTTCTCTCATCCTCTACTCAGGCAGTTCTTGAGAGGAATCAAAAATGTAAAGCCTCCAAGGAAACCACCTTTACCTACATGGGATCTCAACTTTGTGCTGGAAAAATTAACACTTCCCCCTTTTGAACCAGCAGCAACAGCAGACTTACAGTTCTTATCTTGGAAAACTGCTTTCCTGCTAGCAATCACTTCAGCAAGAAGGGTATCTGAGTTACAGGCATTAATGGCAGTACAGCCTTTCCTTATCTTCCATCAGGATAGAGTGTCTCTGAGAACTAATCCTACTTTTATGCCAAAAGTGGTCTCCAGGGTATCATTGAACCAAGCGATTCATTTACCTACATTCTTCCCCAACCCACAGAACAGGGGGGAAAGACTACTACATACCTTGGATGTGCACAGACAATTACGCTACTATCTGGACAGAACTAAGACCAACAGAAAAACTGACCAGCTTCTGGTAGCATATGCAACAGGAGTGCAAGGAAAAGCAATTTCAAAACAGACAATCTCAAAATGGATAGGAAATTGCATTAGATTTTGCTACTCTTTTCATGGAAAGACAACTCCTGACAATATCAGGCCTCACTCCACAAGAGCCACAGCCACCACTACAGCTTTCCTATGAGGAGTGGCTACCAAAGACATTTTAGAAGCTGCTACTTGGAGCTCCGTGCATACATTTGCCAAGCATTATAATCTTCCTTTATACTCCAGATCCCGAGCAGGTTTTGCAACTGCTGTTTTGCAAGGGATCTTAACTACACCATCTTTATCTTAGTGCCTCCTCCCCCAGTTTGGCTATGGTATTCTACCCATATGTTAGGACTGCAGATGCATCCTTGAAGGACATAGTACAGTTTTGTACCTACCATAAATGTAGATGTCCGATAGGTATGCATCTGCAGTCAGGATTACCCACCCTCCTTCCCCTCTGTGGTATTCCTAGGGTACTTACCCCTCTTTAGCTAGCTGGGGGAATCTATTATGGTGTATTTGTTTGTATGTATATATGTATATATATATATATATATATATATATATATATATATATATATATTTTTTTTTTTTTTTTTTTTTTACTTTCTACTGTTTGGAATTATTTGCATTTATCCAAATTTAGCCTTCCTAGAGGGCACCTGGCATCTGGGGCAAGAAACACTTTGGAAAATGGCGTCGGCTGATGCCTTTATACCCCAGCAGCTATGACGTCGGGTGAAGTGCGACATCAGCCGAGGCCAGACCCAGACTTTGGAATCCGACCGACCAAAGGGCTGCCTGAGGCAGGACAACCCATATGTTAGGACTGCAGATGCATACCTATCGGACATCTACATTTATGGTAGGTACAAAACTGTACTTTGCACTGCCTGGCAGTGATATTTAGAGACTTTGAAAATGATCTATGTAAAGATCAGTCTGTACTATAAAGGAAAAACTTAAATTGAAAATGTCCCCACATGATAATGTGTGTCTAGTAACCTAACTGATTGACACAAACTGCATAATACAATGATTAGTCGTGGGTAGTGAGGGATGGGCACTGTTTCTGACAATTTTGGGTGACTTTTGTAAAACATTTCTGCATTTTTTGACAAAATTTACTTATTTTGGATGGATATTACAGAACAAGCGTCTTCATACAAATTACTCTAAGGCCACTAAACTGTGACTAATATGCAAGTTGTAGAGACATTGGGGGAGCAATCTAAACAGATGAAGAACAAGCAGTGAGGTATCACATTACACATTGCTTTCAAATTCCAAGGTAGTAAACAAGATTTCAGTTCTAGTTTGTGCACTGGTAAAGTAACTTCTGGCATCAATGTCAGGAAAACATTTTAGGTGCATACCTCTCAAGTGTACCTCATTACGAAGGACGTACCTCATTTGGGGTCTTAAAAGGTTCATGTTCCTCGAAGTTCCTTGAAGTTCCACATTGAAAGAGTCTGTCACACATTCAGTGTTAGGAATTTTTTTAAGTGAAATCCATGGTAAATATAAATTAATCATATTAATTCATTAAAAGACCTTTTTTATAAGTAAAACCAGCATATTCTGACCATCCTATGACCTTCCTAGTTGAAGTTGTTAGTAAGCCATTAGTGTGTGTTCCACATTTTGTCCTTTTGTTCCACATTATGAGGGCTAGTGTACCTCATTTTGGAGATGGAAGGTTGAGAGCTATGTTTAGGTGTTTTACTTATGGTTGTAAGCGGTTTTCATTTCCTGTTTTGCGATAAACTTGCTATTCTTCTTTTACTTACGTTTTCTTTTGTCCCACCGCTTATTCCCATGAGGATTATTGTACAAATGTTTCAGGAGATATATATATGTGTGTGTGTGTGTGTGTGTGTGTGTGTGTGTGTGTGTGTGTGTGTGTGTGTGTGTGTGTGTGTGTGTGTGTGTGTGTGTGTCTGTCTATACAATGTTAACAACAAAGAAATAATTTCTTCTCAATCTGTTGTAGTAATGACTGATTTGTGAATGGCAATGCTGTATTTAAAAACACACTGAGTAATTCCCTATTTTGGTATACACAAATGTACTACCAGAATAACACAAAAAAGTTACTCATCTTCAGTTGAGATCATGCATTGTGATACATTCTTCATGGGTCTGTATCCTTTGTGCTGTTTCAAGTCTGGACTCTCTTACAAAATTGATCTAGCCTGGGAAATATAGTTGGTACACACCTAGGAATAATCTAGAATATTTAGGTCTTTGTAAAGGGTGCAGACTCATTAAGTGTGGTTAAATGACATCTAAGAGGCAAGGAAAGGGGAGACAGATTGGAAAAATGGCACAATGGCTAACAGGTAAGATCAGGCATGTAGCTGGAAAGTAAATAGAAAAAAGGACAGGAATGTTGCTACACTGAAGAATAAAAAGAGAGCTACAGTGAGCTGGACAACAGGAGACAGTGACATAATATCAAATATATAGGAAGGTAGCCATGCACAGAGTAGGATCTGTACATATCATGACTGAATAAATGTTTACTTATAGCAAGACACAGTGCAGTTAAGAGTAAACAGTGAAGAATGGCATCTGAGGTGTGTGAGAAATAAGCGTGGTGGTCAGGTGGTAATGTGCCAGTGTGGCATCTAGCCACATGAGAAAGTAAAGACTGAGCAACTACACTGGAATCGTATGTGTTACCACACAAGAGTATTTTGCCCAAGAGAAGTGATAAGCTGGCCTTAGGCATAAGCCAACTAGGCGGCTGCCTAGGCGCCCCTCTAACAAGGGCACTTTCCAGTATTTATTTGTTTATTTTTTGTAGTAAAAAATGGTTTCTTTAAAATATGTTGCATGAATACAGGAGTAAGACAAACTGTGGGAAAAGGGAAGAAAAAAGTAATGTGGATGGTGTAGGTAGACCAGGATTGGGGGGGGGGGGCAGTAGGTGGTGTGGGGTGGGGTGCTGTGGAGCCGTTTTGCATAGAGCACCAGTTGACCAAAGGCCAGCCCCACTGGTAACAAAAGAGCATGTTGAAATTCTGTTCTCCAGGAATACCAGAGGAGACCGTGCAATGCAGACTTCACAAGTAGAGTGGTCAGCCCTCCTTACACAGTGTTCTCATTTTTCCAGCTGCAGATAAGCACCATGGCTGTCTGTCTTCCATTCCCACAATGTGGAATGGTACCTCTCATAATGTGGAAAAAAATGGGTAAAATGTAAAACTTTTACCAGCAGCTTACTAGTAACTTTAACTATAAAGCTCACAAGATGGTTAGACTGTGCCACTTTATACTTACAAAAATTATTTTGATGAATTAATATGATTCGGTATTGTTTACCATGGGCATCAGTTAAAAAAATTAACAGTGAAAGTGTAACAGGCCCTTTCAATGTGGAACAGTGAGGAACATGGACTTTATAAAACTCAAAATAAACAGCATTCTTCATAATGAGGTACACTTGAGGGTTATGATAAGCACATTTTCTTCAGCTTTTCCCACATGGTTCTGTCTGACTACTCCAGTATTCTGATTCTGCCTGTCTTTGTAATCAGTGTGATAGCTCCAGCAGGTATGCCTCCTTCCCTTTTGTCTCTGAATTTCTATAGACAGTTTAGAAGTTTTTATAGCAAAAAGTTAAAACCATAGATTTTTTGGGGGGGGGGGGGGGGATTCCATCTTGGCAGGTTCCAAACACAAATCTTTAATTGTTAAGAATTACCACCAAAATTAGTTCACTTTAAAATAAAAATAAATAAATAAATAAAAAATTACATAAGTCAGTGTTTTCAACTTTTCAGTGTATTATGTGGAACACTGTGTATTGATGTCTGTAGTAGCTCATTGCTAAATTTCTGTATTTGCGACTTCTGAAAGAACACCGGACCAGTGTGGCACCTCCCTGTTGTGACATTTCTTACTCCCCCATACTACCCATACAGACCAAAAAATGGCAGCAGTGACACGGTGTGGCAGTGCCATCTGATCACATGTTGCGTTTCACAGGAGCACTGTGCAGGCAGGTATTTGACTAGGATGTGAGTGCCTATCCTGATAGACTACCTTTCTCTGCTGACTATAATGCATCTGCTAGCTTACAAGAAATGATTAAGACAGAACTGCCTCTTAACTGTAGACTGTACACATTAATTTATGAAACTTTATGGGCAAATAGTTCACATCTTTGTTCAGACCATGATGCGACACTTGACACTTAAGGTAATAGTATGATTGTAGCCTATTTTTCCATCACATGCTTCCTTTGTAATGTCAGCACTATGCAATTCACTTCTCAGTCTTGACAGCATACCTCTCAACTGTCCAGATTTTCAAAGAAAATACAGATTTTTCCCTCATATTTTTGTTTTTTGGCTTTCTGGCAAATCATTGAGGACTGGGGTCTGTTTCTTTACTTGATGTTGTTTGTAAGTTTCATTATTTTACAGAGACAGAACCAACATCATAGTCTCTAGTGAAAAAAAATATGAAGTTATGTTTAGTTTATTTCTGCTGCCTTTTGGCTGACTCATATGGCTTGTTAATTAACATCCGTTTGGGACAAGTTGCTGTTTTCCATTATTATCTCAGTCTTTGATCTATAAATTAATTTTTCACCCAAACCGATATATTTAATTAGGTTTCCAGTGTAATCTGTTTCAGATAGAGTACATGAATAGCCACCCAGCGATGTGAACCTTAGCTCTAGATGATTGTTACTGTTGAACTCTCACACTGACCCCATGTGCATTTTCCATCTGCAAACTGCTGAAGAGTAGTACAGTGGCACAGTGGTTAGAGTTCTTTCCTCACAGAGCAAGTTCCTTCTTGACAGTTTTTACCTAAGGAACCTTCTGTGTGGAGTTTGCCCCTCCTACCACACCTTAAATATGCTCTTTGGTGACGTGGCAATCCTGCACATCACTCTAGGTGTGTGTGTGTGTGCGTGTGCGTGTGCGTGTGCGTGTGTGTGTGTGTGTGTGTGTGTGTGTGTGTGTGTGCGTGTGCGTGTGCGTGTGTGTGTTGTATGTGTAACTTTGTGTGCATCCTGTAGTGGGCCTGCACTTCATAGGTTCATAGGAAATTACCAGGCTAATGGCATAAGAGCCCTTACAAACCTAGCCAATTTTACCTAGTTTTCAATCCCTAGGAGAAATATAGCAAGGGTCAATAAGCAGGGTTTTGACTATTTTTACAGACTGCCTCTGTGCATAAGGGACATGGGCATCATCTGAGGAGTGAATTTGCGATTTCCAAACCACTGGCCCAGAATGCGCTTGAAGATGGTCAGGAAAGGGCTGTTATTCACATGAACAAAAAGCTTATTCCAGAAGAGGGGCAGTCTCTGGGACTCACATCTGTCTCTCCATCATGATCTATTCATGTCAGAAATCAGGTTTGGTCTTTGGAATGGGTAATTCTCATGCAGGTAGTTTTGTGAATATGCAACATTTCCATCAGGGCTGGCTCAAGGACTGCATTGTATGTTAGGTAGAGATCACCCGTAAGTAATCAATAGGAAACTGAATACAGTGATAGGGCTTTTAATTAGTCCAAATATAACATGTTGGTTATACCCTGCATTTTTTTTTTGTGAGAAAGCTCTGATGATGCTCCAACTGTTGCAGGTGCCTAGTGAGGCTCATACCAAAGGCCCATTGTACTCGATTATTGATCTGATGAAGGCTGAGTACAGTGGTACTATGCCATGCCCTTAAATACAAGCTGAGCCACATAGAAGGATTTCCTCAACACCATGGGCACATGGTGGTCAAAGTTCAGATTACTATCTATGTGGGTACCCAGATCTCTCACCCCTGGATCCATCTTGAGGGTGCGGGTGTTGTCAGTGTTGTAATTTGCAGGGGTATTTGATTTCCCAAAGGGGTTTATTATGCACTTCTTTGCATTTAGTTTGAGGCCTTGGCTCTGACACCAGTCATTAGTTTGCATCAGACCTTTCTGTAGGATACCAACTTCATTTGGAAAGTCAGTAATTGCCCCCAGCTTACAGTCATCAGCAAACTTGGTCAGCCAAAGACCATCTGCATTCGCCTTGATGTCTGAGAATTATATCCCAAACAGGAAGGGGCCCAGCACTGAGACCTGTAGTACTTCTGGTGACTGGCCTCTTCCTGAATATGGATTCTTCCATTCTAACAACATGTGTCCTATCCGTGAGCCACTAGGCTGTCCATCTGGTGACATAGAGGTATATGCCCAAATGTTCTTCATCTCACATTGCTGCAGTCCTTACACTTGGGTAGTCCGCTGTCCTCGGTCGGCCCGAATATCAAAGTATAAGGCTGACGTCGGTCAAGGCGCATTTGACTGACATCAGGACGTCAGGGTACAAATGCACATGACCGATTTTGTGATTTTATCTGTAATACCCAAGTGGGGTATTGTGTCAAATGCCTTGGCCAACCTGTCTTACCCTCATCCATGGCCTTGGTGACCTTCTCAAAGAAGTCCATCAGACTCAGCAGGGAGGAACTGCCCTTGATGAAGCCAAACCAGGCTGGGTGTAGAGTCTAAAGATTTCCTATGTTGCTGTTAATCAGGTCCATGATTATCCTTTCCATAGCCTTGCATATGAGGCTAGTTAGACTTATGGGTCGGTAGTTTCCTGGGTCAGTTGATGACTCCACCTTGTGCAAAGGGATAACTGTTGCTGTCCTCCACTCTGCTGGGACAAAGCCTGTGTGGAGACTGTGGTTAAATAGAGTGGGTCTGCTAGTTCATGTTTCAGACTATTTAATAGGCACTCTGGGATTCTGTCAGGGCCCTTTGGTACTGTTTTTCTAGCTTTACAGAGTACAGTGGCAACCTGTTCTTTTATGATAACAGGCAAAGGGAGTGACAGTGATGAGGAGGTGAAATTTGATCTGAATGTATCATCTAACAGGTCTGCCATTTCTTCCAGCTGTGTATAGGTAGTGCCATCTACAGCAACTCAACACATTGTTGAGTGTTTCCCTTAAGATTTCAGACATAACTAAAAAATGCTTTGTGGTTATCCATTGCTTGGTAGGCTGTTTTAGTCTTGTATTTAGCTTTTGAAGACTTGACTAGTTCCTTGATTTGCCTTTTAAGACTAATGTGTTTTTTTTTTCTCTGTCATGCATCCTCCCACTTTCTTCTAGACATGAATTTCCTCCTCCTGTTGTTGTAGTCTATTTATGCTATGGGTCTGCTAGGTGGCTTAATTTTCTGGCTAGACCTGAGTATAGTTTGTTCAGGTACTGCTGTTTCTGTGCAGTTATTTAAGTGGTTATACAGGACATTTGTGTATACTTTTGCATAGGCCTCCATGTTTTTGAGGTTAGGAGGAGCTTTAAAATTACCTATGCTATCACTTAATAGAAGGTAATTTGCCTTGGAAAAATTCTTTAAGGTTTCAGGGTTTGATGGGGGTATTCAAGTTGCATTTATTTCAAAGGAGACCAATTTATGATCTGATCTTATCAATGAGAATATTACGCTATGGGGATACAAAATTCCCCCATGTTTGTGACTACTATGTCAAGGATATTTGAGCCCCTAATGGGAGTGCAGACCAGCTGTTCCATAGCATTTGCATTGAAAAAGTTCAGGAATCTCTGCATTTTTGTGGTCATATGTTTACCAGTTTAAGAGTTAGCTAAAATCGCCCATGAGTAATGCATTGAGGTGAATGGTAAGTGATTCCATTAACTTCAGGCATGCAAAGTGGTTTTCATGGTTAGGGACCAGTAGACACCAATGATATGGTGGGGGATTTTGCCTGTGGTCAGCTAGACATGGACTAGCAGTAGGGCGGCACAGTGGTGCAGCGGTTAATGTTGTCACCTCACAGCAAGAGGTTCACCGGTTCGATTCTCGGCTGGGGTGCCTTCTGTGTGGAGTTTGCATGTTCTCCCTGTGTTCGCGTGGGTTTCCTCCGGGTACTCCGGTTTCCTCCCACATTCCAAAGACATGCATCTGGAGCATTTCTCCCCGGGCCTCCGCTGAAAACAGGCTGTGTGGAACCTAGTCGGACATTCCCGGTCAACAAATGTTAAATAAATAAAAATAAATAAAAAATAGTTAAGACTCCTAACAATGAGCTTGGCATTAGAAGAATCTGTTACATTGGTAGGCCTGTTGGTCTGGCATTTCCTAAAAAAGCACTATGGGGGTAAATAATACCTTGGCCAGTGTTCGAAACCCTAGAGGATACAGGTGCAGACCATCTTTGGTAAAGCAGTGTGGTCTGTCAGTCATGTTTTCCCAGGCTGACAAATACTGAATCCCCTTGGAATGACACCAGTAGCTAAGCCAGTTATTGAAGTCATTCATTTTCTGTTTGTATTTAAGCCGCGGTGGTGCAGTGGTAGCATTGTTGCCTCACAGCAAGAGGTTCTCCCATTCGATTCTCGGTTCGAGTGCGGGGAGTGCCTTCTATGTGGAGTCTGCATGTCCTCCCCATGGTTGGGTGGTGTTCAAAAGACATGCGTAAATGGGCGCGCCTTCGTTGAAGGTTGGACCTCGAGCTGGCACCTCGGCGTTTGTGAAAATCTACTGCCAATCATTAGCGGACCGGAGTTCCGCTGTGGCGACCCCTTACCGGGAAAAGCCGAAAGACAAACAGCAACATTGTGGTATGATTCTTGGTGGGTGGTAGAATGCTGCTCAGTACGAGGTACATACCAGCCTGCAACATCTATTCAGAGGTCCTCATGTCTCTCTCCTGCTATCTCTCTGTTATCTCTATGGCCAGCATGGTGTAAATGGGCATCCTGAGGCAATGTAGCAATTGCCTCATGTATACTGACAACCACTTAATCCTGAAACAAACAAACATAGTATGTGAAGTATGTGACAGATGTAATCACACTATAAAAATTGAGACACAACACTACATACTGACAAATCAAATGACAGGTAGTCAGCGCGCACACACACACACACACACACACACACACACACACACACACACACACACACACACATGCATTTCCCTCACTAAATAAGATCTCAACACTAAACCCACATATGCAGAGGTACTCGCAAGCAGCTTACCAAAACCTCAAAGGCCTCCTGTACGCTGCACTCAGAAACCAATTGCAAACAAAATCAAGTCAACACCAACAACTACACATAAAAATGCACATCACATTGTCTCCACAAGCAAGCCCCTAAGGTGAAATACCACACATTCAAATGTCTTTGTCATAGGAGACTCCATTGTGACACACACAGACCCCCCCCCCCTCACCAAGTTGGATAAAGAGTGGGTCACAGTCAATTGCCTGTCAGGAGACGGAGTCTGCAAGATCATGCAGTCACTCAGCCACAAGTACCAGCATGACTCAGTCATAGTCCATGTGGGTATGAATGACCTGAGATGTACCTTCCTAGATGATATGAAAAGTGGCTATCCATGGTTTCAGGTTTTTACTATAGATTTAACCAGGGAAAAGAGTGGGGGAATTTAATTGACTGGGATGATAGCACATGGACAAAAAATGGATGCTATATTCAGTGTGAACTGCAGCTATCCCACAAGGTGATGCTGCTCTGCACACTACTCAAATGCTACTAGAGCAGCAGAGGGAAGGTTGCAGAGATAGTTACAGTAAGGGAAATGTTAACTTGATAATGTTTGCATCTCTCCAGGGCACCACTAACTGCTGCTGTGTGGAAAGCAACTTAGTGCAAACACTGGGCTTATATAGAATCAAAAACACAGGTTTTGCAACAGCAAGACCTCCAGAAAATACACAATAAGCTTTCAGCCAGCAGCCCCCAACTCAGATAGGTTTGCTATAGCATGCTTCTAATGCAAGATTGCAGTTGGAAAACCCTCTTATGTAAAAATGGTGTTCCCAAGTCTAGAGAAACCAAACAATCTAGATCAGACATGTCCAACCTGCAGCCCGCAGGCCCCCGACCTTTAACTACAACATCGATATACACATGCCCAAAACACTTTTTTTGTTTTGTGTTTTTCACGCATGTGACCTATAACTCTGTCAGTGTGCGCATGCACCAAAGCACCATTCTAGTTTTGATGTTTTTGCACCAAAGAAGGATCTGAGTGTTCCTACTGTAGTTTTGTGCCAAAGAATCAGTGTGTGTGTGTGTGTGTGTGTGTGTGTGTGTGTGTGTGTGTGTGTGTGTGTGTGTGTGTGTGTGTGTGTGTTCTCGCTGAAGAGCGACTCGTGTATGGATTTGCTGTCATTGCCTTTGAAAGGGACAGCACTTACCTGTGTTAATAGCTAAGTACTGAGTGAGTGAGTACATGCATGAAAGCAGAATGTTTGTTTATGTGAAAGTAGAAGTGTGTGTGTGTGTGTGTGTGTGTGTGTGTGTATGTGTGCATGACAGAGAGACACATGCACAAAGAGGCTAACGACGATCAATCTACCTACTGAACACAAGTTAACTCACAAATATATTGTACATTAAAAGTACAATTTCATTAAATTGCAGCTTTCCTGACAGGGAGAGTGTTGTATTGAATATGAAATCATTCCTCTCAACTGTATGGATTTTTGCTTCATCTTCCAATCTGTGTCTTTTGCTTAGGAAATAAAATTAGTCATCCAAAGTAATGCAGTTCCAGGGAGTAAGAATGAGACAACAGCCTGGGGTTAATGGGTCAGTAGTGGATTGACTTTGTGGACCTGTAGCATATAAAGTTGTATTGTTTTTTTCTGACAAACAAAAAAAGCACCCAGCACTGTTTTGTCACTGGTGGGTTCTAAGCAGTGGCAGATTGGACAACAATAAGTAAAGCTTTGGTGGATTATCAATACTGGCAAATCAGGTGAGCGCAATGTCATTTTTTAAATGTTGTGGGTTTTAGTGTGTATGTGTGTGTTTATGTGTTGGGAAGGCTGCAACAGTAGATGATTATTAAAGACCGAGACATACGGACTGTGGAATATGTTTCTTTGTTTCAAAACTTGATACTTGGGTACTAGGCATGCCAAAAGTAGATTTTTTTTAAGACATAGCGTCTTGCCATCTGCAGCAGATGGATATTTATATTTAATGGACAATGCTAGCAGTATGAGTGTGGCCCTGTGGGGATATGGAGGATGCCAAGTCTACCACTGCCAATGTCTTGTAAAGTGACCTGGAAATGGATATTGGGATGTTACTGAAAAAATACAGTAAGTGGGCTTAGAAATATAGTTTAATTAAACAAAGTGCACTTGCAATTTGCAGGACATAATTTAATTTATTTCCGGTAGTCCAGATCCTGGTAGATTGTATCCCATTAGACTTAATTAGGGAGAGCTATCATTCCTGGGAAATAAGCAGCCCTAGTTTCAGTGAAAGCTCTGTGGTTGTTTGCAGGTAGGAAGTTGCAGGATGTGGATGCAATGTGTTTTATTTATTATTTGTAATGCACTTGTCATTTCAAAGAATGGTTTTCTTTGTTGCAAAAGAAGGCAGGATTGAATGATCCATATAATGCTTAACTGACAATGATGGGATATAAAGATTATAAGTGATGCATAATGTTTGCAGCTACAATTGTTTCAATGGTGTGTGTGATACATTTGGGCCTGTGTCCCACTTTTATTTTTCTCTTTCTCCAGATTTCTTGCTGTAAGGTTGAGAGGTATGGTTTCATACTAAATCAGAAGGTTGTATTTACCTTGGAAGACTTTTCAGCATAAATATGAGAAACAGAGCCTTTTTAATGTTTTTGCTTATTTCCAACATAAACTGCCATGTAACCTTGCAAATAACCTTCTTATTAAGCTACTTTAATTCTTTTGGAATTGACAAGTATGTTTCATTGGTTCGGACGTAAGCATAGAGTGTTAATGTGACAGCTCAGTAAACTGTCAGTCTGTGAATAACTTCTGCACAAGTCTTAATGTCAAATGGCTTTAGATTGGAGGGAAGTTGTATGTTTACTCCAGTATGTAATATGATCTTAGAGAGTTTATGGATTTCTTATTGATTTACTTTTTGCTGAGCAGTTGTTTGCTAATTTATTGATGGTCCTTTTGGTGGTGGAATATTGGATGGATGACTCCATCTCTAGTATGATTTTTTTTCAGATATTTTTACTTTCAGACAATTTCATTCAGTGAGTGTGTGTCATGTGATTACTGAGGTTGCCTATTTTAGAAGTAGGGGCTCCTTTTGTGAGTGTGTGAAAGAGAGAGAGAGAGATTTAATATGTATACTGAATATATTTTTGCAAATGGAATACTTAGTTAGATAGGCCCCTTTTCCTGGGCAAGTAGACTTGAGTAACCAATATTAGATCTTAGCCATCCAGCTAGGAAAGTTTAGTATGTGGATTTTCCATCCGGTTTGATGAAGGCTATGCTACTTACTCAATGAGTACTTTTATGGCTATCTGTCCAGTTGTCGTGCGGCTCAACTACATTGTTTGATAATGAGAGGAGCTTTTTACAGAAGTTGAAGTTTTTGTATCAAGAACCTGCCCATACAGTGCAGCTTGTTTATGTTGCAGTGAAGGCTGTGGTCTTTGTAGTGACCGTTTTAAGTATAACCAGTATTTCTGAGGTGGAGGAAGTCTCTTAAAGCAGGATCTTTCTTAGCCTGGAAAGCAAGCCAGTGATGACATTTATAGGGGCCAGTGAGAGACAGAGGAAAGCAAGAAGCTTTTTAGTCTGTTTGGATAACTAAGTGAACTTAGTCCTTTGACCTTTTTTGTCAGAAATGGTTGTAGTCTTTCTTTTGGCAGGGTGTTTTGCTGAGGCACATGCCACGAGGGGCTTTGCACTCAGTAATGGAAGAATACAAGGATGTTATGACCACCTTGTCCCTGCATGAGATACCCTTACTAATGAGGTGGTCCATGTAAAAAGCTTTCCGTACAATTGAGACAACATGGTGGTCAAAAGTCAGGTTTCTATCAACCTGGGTGCCCAAGCACCTCACAACTGATTGCATGCTTACAACATTGTTATTAATGTGATAATTTCTGGGGACATCACTCTCCCCAAAGGGGATGATGATGCATTTAGCTTGAGGCTATGTTTCTGGCACCAGTCATTTGTTTGGGTGAGACCCCCTTGTAGCTTATTTAGAATTGTTTTATTAAGTCAGTAATGTGAATTCTTTTCTTTATTGCAAATTTGTTGGCTTTTTTTGTGGATTATAGTATTGTAGGACTGCTAATGTTGACATTTTACATAGTTGGACTGCTGGAGTGGTTTTCCTAGTGAGAAATGCTAGTGCTGTAGTGAATATTTGTTTATTTGTAAAAAAAAAAAAATATATATATATATGTATATATGACAGAGCAAAATCCTTAAATGGGAAGGCATCTCTGATCAATACTAGCAAAAAACTACGATCACTCATAAAATCATCCAAGGGCAACTTTGAGAGAAAAATCGCTAATGACACAAAAGACAATCATAAAGCCTTCTTTAGCTATGTTAGAAACCTGGGTGGAAACTCCCAGATATGCTCAGAATTAGTCCAAAATGATAAAAAAATCACTGAACCCACAGACATTGCCAACATACTGGCAGACAGGTTCAGTGCAAATTTCTCCCCTCCCTCCCCCCCAAAAGGAGAAATATCTATCCCACCAGAGTCTAGCCTCCCAAACATCTCAGATGCCCAGGTGAGAGCTGCTCTCTCTAAAGCAAAAACACAGCATCAATGGGACCGGACGGTGTCCCCGGATGTGTGCTACGAACTCAATGAGGAACTAAACCCACACATAAGGCTGCTGTTTAATCTTAGCCTTACTACAGGATACGCACCAAAGAATGGCGACGGCAACTGTGGTCCCACTCCACAAAGGCGGTGCTTCTACGGACCCTGAAATTACCGCCCCATAAGCTTGACGAGCCTTGTCTGCAAAGCTATGGAGAGGATCATAATGGAACTCATAAATAAAGACATTGGGGACCTACAGACACTGGATCCTACCCAATTTGGCTTTGTCAAGGGCAGATCCTGCCTCTTGAACTTGGTCGACTTTTTCAAACAGTCACTAAGGCCATTGATGAGGGTAAGGCAGTTCACACAGCCTACCTTGACCTAGCAAAAGCGTTCGACACAATACCCCACTCGGGCATCATAGAAAAGCTCACCAGCTTAGATGTAAACCCATATGTCACAAGATGGGTTGCAAACTGGCTCAAGGACAGAACACACAGGGTTAGAGTTGCTGGTGCCATGTCAGACTCTAAGCCGGTCACGAGCGGTGTCCCACAGGGCTCAGTCCTGGGCCCCCTCTTGTTCGGCATTTATTTTTCTGAAGTGCAGGCAAACATAGGGGATTGTGGTTGACAAAATTTGCAGATGACTGCAAACTGGGCACCATAATTGACACTCCATCAGACACAGACATCCTCCAGAAAGGTCTCATAGAAATGGATAACTGGTGCCAGAGCCATGGCCTTAAGCTAAATGCCAAAAATGTATAGTCATACCCTTTGGGAAAAACAAGGTAACCCCTAATTACCACATAGGTGGTAATCCATTAAACACGGAAGAAGTTATCAGGGACCTGGGGACCCAAGTTGACAGTAACCTCTCTTTTGACACTCACATTGCCAAAGTGGTTAGGAAGACCTTCTACATTGCCCACCTGATCATGAAGGGATTCACATCCAGATCAGGAGAGGTCATTGTACCCCTGTACTCTTCACTTATCAGACCAATGATTGAGTACAACGCCCCATTCGGAATGTACCTTACCCGACACCTGCAGCAGTTGGAAAGACCCCAAAAGTTCCTCACCAAAAGGATAAAGGGGCTCAAACATATGTCATACGATGCCCGAATGAAGAAACTCCAGCTCTATTCAGTCGGATACCATCTGCTCAGAGGTGATCTGTGCCTGACATACAAGGCCATGTCCAACCCGGAATTAATGGACATGCTCCACCTCAAAAAATCCAAATCCACCAGAGCCACGAGAGCAAGAGACTTAAACCTCAACACGGTTATAAATAGGACGTACTGGAGGGACAGATTCATCACCCAGAGACTCCCTACACTATGGAACAGAATCCCAGTCCATATGAGGCAGAGCCCCTCACTGACTCTGTTCAAGAGAAATCTTGACGAGTGGATGGGAGATCGTAGGTTTACCCCGGGAATCATTTCTGTATCACTGCTGGACAGAGGCACAGCAAATTAATGGGTTTAGTATTCTCATCCTAAGGGGTGGTGAAAGCCACACACACTCTGGCTAGGCTTATAAATGCCCTAGGGCAGATAGCCTAGTATGAACCTATGAACCTATGAACCTATATATATATATACATATATATATATATATATATATATATATCTACACATATATATATATATATATATATATTAACTAAGATGTTAGAATTAACTGTTAGATAATTGAATTAGAATTTTAAGGCAAATATTAGGCATTTATTACATTTATTCATTGTTCGAATGCACCTACAGTACAGCCAGGAGGTCGACTTTGGTCACCCCCGGCAGTGAAAGAGTTAACTATATGATATATTTTATATGCGGCCCCAAGACAATTTCTATTCACTCAATGCGGCCTCGGCAAGCCAAAAGGTTGGACACCCCTGATCTAGATACTACAGTCCTGTAAAATTAACAAACAAAATGTAATTAAGCACTACAGCAGCAGTGGAAAACAATTCAACTTTGAAACTCTACTAAAATGTGAGAAATGCAACAATTAATACAGGATTCTTGTGAAATATACTAAAAATAATCGGCAGGAGTGCAAAATTATACTTATTTTCATTCTTTTAGCAGTGGATGGCTTTAGATGCAGCAGATTCTGTGCAACTCTCAGGTGAAGTAGTCAAATCAAGAGCAGCTCTGATGAAGCAGTACTTCATTTATGAGTTGTTTCTTTGCCTTGTGCCAACTGAATTCCAGGACAAGTTCTGGTCTTCTCTGTCTCTAAATGAGTTTAAGTAGGTAAATGGAAAATGAATGAATGAAATGAGTGAAGAAACACTTGAGTATTAAACTGTTCATTTCAGTTCATTTTTTTGTGTGTGATAATGTAGTATATTTATTTGACTGATTTGAGTAGAGATTTTTTCCAGTACCTCTACTATCTCTTCCTTACAGCTGCATACCCAGTATGTAATGGCATGGCATTGCAGGTCACTCCCAGGTGTGCTGCAGTAGAAGTAATTATGATGTTCTGATATCAGACACATTTGTAAGCAGGTTCCTTATCTATTTTATTTATTAAATTTGTTTACCAGGGTAGGGCATCCCCATAGACACTTTCGAGATTCAGCCCAGGAATATAAACATACAAGTATTGTAGCATCCAGATGCATAACACTGTATACGGTTGCAATGAAGTTAATGTACTACAGAGTGTTTAGTAATTACAAAACTAGCTATAATTCATTTGATACTACTCCAACAGTATATACAGTACTTTCTACTGAAAGTAATGAATTTGAATAGTATGAACACTGCTAAGGCCTTTGATTTGACAATACCAGACCAGTGCATATTATGTCCTGATACAGATCAGTTTTATCAAACAAAGGGTGTCCCAGCATGCAGAAAGTTGTTATCTCCATGCCAGAAATGCTGGGAATAGTGGATTTTTTTCTTCTTGGCCATCCTTTTGCCAAGATCTGATATCACTCAGTCAGTGCAATACCATTCCATTCCCTGACATTGCAAGTATTCTGATTGATGATGGATATCTGTACCATTAAGGATCTATAAAATATTTCTGATTGATCATCCCTGATGAGCTCCCACATCCCAGTTGCTCTCTGTGCAAAACAGTGGGTCATTGCTAAAGTCTGGTTCCAGTCATCTGCAAAATTTGTGTGCAGAGAATGAAACGAGAAACCATTGACTTGTGATTCATAAGCTGTGCAAACCTTCTTTTGTAGAGATACTGTTGGAACTTGTATGCTCCCTGTACCAGGGTAAGGGTATCTCAGTGAAAGTGAGCATAATTTCTTTATTTCTCATTAAGAAATATGACACAAAAGTGAAGAGTCTCTCCATACCATCTGGAAATTAGTGCAGTAAAATGTCTCCATTATATAGGATAAATCATCATACACCAACCACAAAGGTGTAGTCAGGATAAAATGTACAAGTATGTCACCTAATGAGATCCTATCCTTTGTTACTCTTAAGGTCTTTTTGCAAGAGACTGTCTGTTCACATGCGGACCCATTTATGGTAAGGCATTCCTGTGATGTAACGTAGAAAGATTAGACAAACTCTGTGTTCATTCATTGTTTTGGGGTTGGATCGTAGCTGTGATACAAGTTAGATTTTCAATACAGTCTTAACCTTATCAGGTGATTTTTACAGTCCATTTTCCTCATTAGCTTATATATGGAACGATACTTATTTGAAAAAAATCGTATCTCAATGTACTCCTGAGTCTGCACTCCTTTGTACGATCTAAAGCTCATTTTAAGTTGCTGATAGAGACATGGTCTTTTCTTCTTAATTGTGATGTATCAGCATTGTCATCCAGAAAGTATTACATGTTCAGAATTCCCTGTAAAAAATCAGAGTTTTGTCCGCTGTCCACCTTCATTTCATGGTTTTCTTGAATTACCTCTTTTTTTTTGAAAAACTCTTCCTCCAGTGAAGAATGCAAAGATGGTTTCTATCCTGAGTAGCAGCTAATGCAACTCCCCAGCTGGGGAATTTGCAGTGGCCTTCAACACTGCAGAGATTTAGCCTTCCCCTAACTTGCATTTCTTCTTTGACCTTAGGCCATGCTCCATCGAGTCTCTCTGGCTTTGTTAAGTTTGGGATTAGCATTACTTTCCAGCTCAGTTCTGGATTATTTTTTTCATTGTGGCTATTTCATTTGCAATCACTCGCAGTCATCTAGGGGCTTTGGCATTTTTCATCTGAGGTAGTATTATTTTCATTGTGTCCTGCCACTTGAAGTTTGTTTTTACAGTCCCAGGTGAGTTCAGTCTTCCTGATCCCCACTCTTCTAAAAAGGAAGGACAACATGCAAATCTGTTATATGCTGTTTGCTTCCATTTTTCACAGGCAGATTGCTTTTATACTTGGTGTTTGCTTTGTCTCATGTCTGTGGCTGCAGTGGAAGATCGGTACTTTCTAGGAGTATACTTCTAAACAGTTTCCTGCAATATTGCACAAAAATCATGATAGTTCAGCTTTAGTGTTTTACAACAGTTGTAGTTTCATTTCTGCCATTTCTGGGTACCATAGTATTTTAAGCATGGTCAGAAACTTTGTATAATTCTAAATGCAGGGTAACAAAGTTTTCTTTTCAATGATTAGATGATGTCCTTCCTTAGATCATTGTTCCAATACTCCAAACAGTTGAGTTATCTCCCCAAATAACCTGAGCATCCAGCCAGGGTACCAAAACCAAAGCCTTCCGTAGAGCTATATGTCCAGTGTATGACCTAAGCCTCTGGGCATATGGGTACATACACAGAAGTTTGAGCATGACAAACCCAGACTGCCTTGCAGCCAGTCCGACGCAGGTCTCACACCTGTCTGTGTGTCTGTTTTACTTGTGGGAGTTGATATGACGGAAGTATCACACCTGTCTGTGTCTGTTTTACTTGTGGTAGTTGATATGACGCAGGTCTCACACCTGTCTGTGTGTCTGTTTTACTTGTGGTAGTTGATATGACGCAGGTCTCACACCTGTCTGTGTGTCTGTTTTACTTGTGGTAGTTGATATGACGCAGGTCTCACACCTGTCTGTGTGTCTGTTTTACTTGTGGTAGTTGATATGACGCAGGTCTCACACCTGTCTGTGTCTGTTTTACTTGTGGTAGTTGATATGACGCAGGTCTCACACCTGTCTGTGTGTCTGTTTTACTTGTGGTAGTTGATATGACGCAGGTCTCACACCTGGCTGTGTGTCTGTTTTACTTGTGGTAGTTGATATTTTTTGTGCCTTCACTTGTTCAGATAAGTGCACTTTGGGGAACCTTCCTTCTTTTTCTTTGCTGTATTGTGATTTAAATGGTCAGATGTCAGCTAAGATGGGGGGATGCAGTTGTGTTGGGCAGATTCCTTATTAGGATGTCCACTCTGTGTCATTTTGCCTTACTGCACAACATGACTGTAAAACCTGCAGAATTTGTCAGTGGTTTAGGTTTGTACCAAAAACCTTATGTATGCATCTTTCTTCTGTTAATATTTATCTGAAGACACAGCACCTTATGTGCCTCACCCAATCAAAGATAGCAGATCCTTCAATACCTGATTCCTGCTAATTCCAAAAACAAAATTCAAATGGCATAGGCCTGAGCCAGTCTGCCTAGTCAGACTCAGATGTACTCATTGAGGTTTCACAAGACCCCCCCATGATACATTTGACTTTTTCTCAGACTTCCACTACTGTGACCCCACCAGAGGCCAGTATGGCATCTGATTTTTGCATGTCCAATATGACTAACATTACCAATGTGGTGTAGGAGGGGGAACCCTGACTAAAAATTTCATAAGGATCTGAGGACATCCCCCCAAATATTAGTTTGGGAAGAGATTCCTGGGTCTTTAATTAAGTGCATCAAGGGTCAGATCCGCAGTGATTTATTAAAGTGGATGTGACTCCCACGAGTAAGAAACAAATGAAAAATGTTTCTCCTTTTTTGCAGACATCTAGAAAAAAGAATGAATGGAATTTTCCAAGACCTAGTTAAGGCATTTTGGCCCTCAAGCTTAATGAATGGAATTTTCCCAAGACCTATTTAAGGCATTTTGGCCCTCAAGTTTCCATCTTTTCTTTCTTCTGCTCCTACTACCACTACCACTCAGAAAAGGCAATTGAGCCCTCTTATAAGGAAGATGAGGCTGACAGAGCCCGATCCCCCACTAGGTGACCTATGCAACTGCCTAGGGCCCATGTTGGCTGGGGGGGGCATTAGTTGGCTTGGTGGTTGATAAAAAAAATATTTTCCATAAAAGCCTAAAGACATCCATAAACACAGGAGGGTTTTAGGACCTCACAACAGACTTTTTGCAAAGCCCTAGAACATTCAGCATTTGGACATTGTCCTTAGGTAAACTGGAATATTTAACAGCAGAGCAGCTAGGGATTTAGATATGGTGTTCACAGTGACATGGAATAGAAGACTAAAGCTGAAATGGAACAGGACAGCCATGGATCTTAAAAGGAATGAACAACAGATGATTTGAACAGATGGCAGAACAGTTGTATGTACATGTAGCAGAGCAACCAGAGGACTGAAGTAAAAAAAAAAATTGTTTATGTGTGCAATGCCCTAGTTAAGGATGGCAGGTTGGTTAATTAACTTGCTCAGACTCAAACCTTGTACCTGGGCTACAGGTGACAAGAAGCTGAATTCTCTACACCAACTATCAGACTGCTCAAAGAATTGTGAGTGTTGGTGCATTAGGAAGGAATTGTGACTTTCTGAGCATTATCAAGCCATTGTGAGTTTCAAGGGAAGAGAAGAGTACTGTTACTCATGCTAAGTCTGTTTTCAATATGCAACTGTTTTTTAGCAAATGTGTTTGTGCTGTAGAATTTGAAAGCATTGTTTGTACACAACAGATAGCATACTTGCCTTTGGTAAAGAAGGTTGTGGGTTCTACTATCACACCATGTGGATGCACTGCTGATACTGTGGTACACTTTAAGGGGGGGATGCGGTGCTGTGCTCGTGTGTGCCCTCATTCAGATGAGATGCCTTGTAATGATGAACCTGTTGTCAGTTTCCATTTCCTATTGCAATAATGTCTCCCGTTCGATTCTCGGCGTGGCTTGGGAGTGCCTTCTGTGTGGAGTCTGCATGTCCTCCCCGCGGTTGGGTAGCATTCGAAAGACATGCGTGCGTAAATGGGCGTTCCTTTGTTGAAGGTTGGGCATCGAGCTGGCACCTCGATGTTTTGTTAAAAATCTACTGCCAATTATTAGCGGACCGGAGTTCTGCTGTGGTGACCCCTTACTGGGAAAAAGCCGAAAGACAAACAACAACCTTTTTTTTTCTCTGCCTCTTTTTTTATGTAACATGCTTCAAGGGCAGCAGGCACTGAATTTGTAGATGAAACACTGAAATGTAAAGTTGTTTGCCAACCGCAACCTCTGCTTTAATTACAGATCTCCTTACTGTGAAATCATTTAGATGGCTTTTACTTCTGCAGAAATTGTGCATATGGACTGATAGTGGTGGATTGTAATGACACACTTGAGTGACCTTTTATTGTTGAAAACTGGTAGTTTTGTCATTATTGGTTCATAAATTTTGTTTCAATGCTTATTGGAAAAATATTTAAAACATACTCTAACATGTGATGCCGTATTATACAAGGAATATGCATGAATGCATGGTCATAAAATGTGTGCAATGGGCCCATGGTTTGAAAACAGTTCAAAGGTAAACTTAATCAGCACTAGCCAATGCATTTTCTTTGAATGTGTGTTGGTTTCAATGCCATTTTAATGAATGTAAGTTTCAAAAGCAAAGAAGTTTATTGTTCATTTTAAGTCTGTTTATTTTTGTGAGACTGTATTGTTTGTTTAGCAAGTGTCTGTCAGTGTTTGCACTATAAAACTTTAAATAAAAGTTTTAAATTATATCCAAATATCTTTAATCATTGTAGAAGTAAAAAAAAAATAATATGCACGGTGACAGGTTTCAACAGTGTTTATGGTAACTGGGGAGAAACAGACAAATAATGTGACACTAAAATGGCTACCGGGGAAGGAGGCTGTTTTCGGGGGAGGTCAATCAATTATCCTTCCCAGAGCCACTTTTGACCATGATCCTTCTCTGGAGGAAGACACTGATTCAGATGGACACTCCTTAGCATACTCTTCCCAGATTCATTCCACAGGCCAAGTTGCATTTGACAATGGTGAAGATATTTCTTGTCCCCTGTTTCTCCTGTAAACAAAATCTCCTTTGGGTAACTATAACTAAGCTTATTCCACATTTTGAGTGGGAATCCAGACTAATGTCTAATGTACAAAAATATATATAACAATATCCAGTAGGTATAGTGAATGACTTGGAAAGAGATTCCACCATTCAAAGGTATCCCACCACCCCCTCCAAATCACATAAACTTCTTGCCTCCTATCCTTCAGGCCCTGCACAGACCAGGTACAGTAGAACCTGTAGCACAACAGTAGGTTGGAAAAGGGTCTCTTCTAGACTTTTTTCTAGTAATCAAAAAAGGAGAATGGGGGCCCATACTAGACTTGTCCTATCTCAATACTTTTCTTAACATCTCCTTATGCAAAATGTTGTCTCTGCAGGTTCTTCTACCTTACATTCTTTCTCACACCTTCTTTGCATTTTTGGATTTGAAGGATGCTTATTTCCACACACTCATTCACCCTTCTTACATAACATTTCTTAAGATTTTCTGCTTGTTCATCTCACATTCAGTTCTCTGCTTTACACTTTGTGTTATCTACAGCCCAGAGCATCTTCACAAAATGCCTTGTACCAGCTATTGCCTTTTTTTAGAACTTAGGAGATTCAAATAGTTCCATATGTAGACAACCTGTTAATACAGCATCCTCTCAGGATTCTTTTACACATTTCAAAGTCTCTGTCTTCCTCCTACAATGTCTAGGTCACAATAAACATAAAAGTCTACTTTGAATCCTACACAAGATCTGTTGTTTCTGGGATGTAGGCAGGAGATGCACCTCATGCTGTCCTTTCTACCACAAGAGAAAATGCAAGCAGTTTCTGGCTGCTTTCAGCTCCTGTTGCCCCTTCAGTCCTGTCATGCAAGGGAAATCCTCAGGGCCGTGGGATTTATGGCAGCATCCATAACCATGGTTTTGCAAGACTTCATACAAGAAAGATCCAGTGATACGGTACCAAAAAATCTGACTGATCTCAGCATTGTCTCCCTCTGGACACACTTCTTCCTTTTCTAAAGAAACAAGTTCTGTGGTGAATAACACAGATAAACCTGAACCTAAGCCTTTCTCTCAAGCTGGTGGTGTCTTCCCAAGACCTGCACACAGATGTCTCAAACCTAGCTTGGGGGGCATGGACGTTTTCACTAAGAGTCTAGGGGCAGTGGTTACCAAGTCAAAGGACAGAACACATCAACATGATGGAAATGCAGGCACTGATTTAGGTTCTGCAAATTTTCTCTCACGTGTCATCTCCAGGTCCTCTCAGGATCTTCACAGACAACACTACAGTCATGCGGTATTTAAACAAATGTGGGGTGGACCAAATCTTATCAGCTATGCAGACTGGCTCTTCTAGCTTGGGAACAGGCCACAAAAGCAAACTGGTCCCTCCAAGAAGTTTGCATTCCCTCTCAGGACAATGTACTGATGGATTTTCTAAGCAAATCTAGGGAAGATTCTCTTAAATGAAAGCTGAACAGGGAGGTCTTGCTCGACATAGTCCTCAAATATGGTATCCCTCATATAGACCTGTTTGCCTCCATTCATAACAGGAAGCAACAGATGTTTTACTCCAGGACTTTTTGCCCTTAGGCCTGGAAGATGGATGCCATGTCCTTTCCTTAGGATGGGATATTTATTTATGCCTTCCTCTTCTGCCTCTTATTCCCAAGGTCTTGTTAAAGGTTCAGAGGGACAAACCAAAAATCTTTCTGGTGACTCCATTTTTCCCAGGCAGCACTGGTCTCCTCTTCTGTATTACCTAGCTAGGGGTCTTCACCATAAGTTACATTACAGAGTGGACTTGCTCACACAACTCAATGGCACTCTACTTCATCCCAGCCTCTTATCTCTTAGTCTAACAGTATGGATGATAGATTTCTGATCCCTTTCAGACAACAGTTTTCTGAGGATGTGCTGCAGGTTCTTCAGGAAGCAAGGAAATCTACCACTAGAAAGTCTTATATATCTAAATAAAAAAGATTTTCTGACTGGTGTTGTGCTAGAAAACAGGACCCTCCTCAAGCTGGGGTTCCTACTGTCTTCTCTTATTTGTGTGTGCTATTAAAGATGGTCTAGCTTACTCCACGATTAAGACACACTTAGCAGTTTTTTCTGCAGACATGCCTCCAGACCCCCTACTGCCTTATAAGCTTTAAATAAAACAGTTTCTCAAAGGTGGTCTTAATTTAAACCCACCTAGAAAAGCTATTCTGCCTTCTAAGACCTTACATTTGTCCTAGAAAAGCTTTTTCGACCACCCTTTGAATCAGCGGCTTCTGCTTCACTAAACTTTTGTACTTGGAAAACCATCCTTCTGGTGACCCTTACGTCTGCTAGAAGAGTTTATGAGCTCCTAGTCCTGATGGCCTCCCTTCCTTTTCTTATCTTTCATAAGGACAGATCTCTCTGAGAGCCAATCCTTCATTTATGCCTAAGGTTGTTACTGAGCTGTCCCACAACCAGGCCATCGATCTTCCATCTTTATCCATAACCCTAAGAGCAAGAGACCAAATCCTCCATTCTCTGAATGTACACAAATATCTAAGATTTTATTTGTATTAGACCAAGGCCTTTCATAAGACTGACTGGTTGTTTGTTTCTTTCTAGGAAACCAAGTTTAGAAACCCAACCTCTAAACAAACGTTTGCTAACTGAATTTCTAAATCTATCTCCTTTTGATATATCCACCATGTTAAATCTTTACCTTCTCCACTTACAGCACAGTCCAGTACAGCAGTTGCCTCCTCTGAGCCTTTTACAAAGGAAACAATTCCAGAACTATTCTAGAAGCAGCAGCTTGGTCTTCTGTGCACATTTTTACCAAACACTGTAGGTTCATAGGTAGGTAGTAGGCTATTGGCCCTAGAGTCTATATAAGCCTAGCCAAATGGTACACTGGCTTTCGCCACCTAAGAAAACTATTTTCCTTTCCCCGTCGAGCAGAGCCACAGAAGTGATCCCTGGGGTGAATTTCCTATCTCCCATCCTATCATCAGGATTTTTCTTGAAGTGTGCTAATGAGGAGCTTTGTTTGATTTAGATAGGTAGTTTGTTCCAGAGTATGGGAAGTCTCTGGGACAGGAATCTATCCCTCCAGCATGTTCTGTTTATTGTGGTGACAAGGTTTAGGTTCCTAGAGCATGTAGCTCAGAGGGATTGGGATTTCTTTAAGTGGAGCATGTCCAACAGCTCTGAGTTTGACATAGCTTTGTATGTTAAGCAGAGATTGCCTGTGAGTAGGTGATATGCGACGGAATAAAGCTGGGGTTTTTTGAGACGGTCTGCGTAGGGCATCTGTTTGATGCTGATAATCCCCTTTGTGAGATATTTCTGCGGCCTTTCCAGTTGTTCTGGATGTCTTGTGATGTACATACCAAAAGGGGAGTTGTACTATATAATGGGTCTAATGAGTGATGAGCAGAGGGGAACAATGACCTCTTTTTCATGGATGAAGAAACCTTTTGTGATGAGGTGTGCCATGTAGAAGGATTTCTTGACTACTGTGGCATTGTAGGGATATAGGGATTTATACCTAGTTTAGTGAGTTTATCTATAATTCCAGAGTTGGGGGATGGTGTTGAAAGCCTTGGCGAGATATAGATAGGCTGTGTGAAGCACCTTACCCTCATCTACGGCTTTGGTGACCGCTTCAAAGAAGTCCATCAGGTTTAGGAGATGTAATATGCCTTTTACAAACCCGAACTGGGTGGGATCCAGAGTTTGGAGATTACCAATGTCATTGTTTATAAGTTCCATGATGATACGTTCCATAGCCTTGCAGACCAGGCTCGCCAGGCTAATGGGGCGGTAGTTCCCAGGGTCCGTGGTGGCTCCCCCTTTATAGAGTGGGATAACCATTGCTCTGTGCCATTCAGTGGGCACACAGCCTGAGGTGAGGCTATGATTGAACGTGGTAGTTAGGTGGGGTTCAGTTCATTCTGTAGTTCATGTACAATGCAGCCTGGGATGTTGTCAGGTCCCATGGATGCTGTGTTCTTGGCTTTAGAGAGTTTTTTTTTTTTACCTGTGCAGCCGTGATTACAGGAACTTTGCATTCTTCCGGTATAGAGATTGGCCGTTTAGGGGGTGAAAGAGGGGTAAAGTTAGCACTGAACCTATCTGCCAGGAAGTTGGCAATATCAGTTTGTTCTGTATATTTAGTGCCATTGTGCTGTAACTCAGAGCAGATTTGAGTGTTGCCATTGAGATTCTTGACATAGCTATAGAATGCTTTATGGTTGTCTTTAGAATTGGTGGCGATTTTGTTTTCGTAACTAGCTTTCGAGGATTTTATGAGGGATCTCAGCTTCTTACTGAGACTGACCAGGGAGTTCCTCCAATCATGGGATTTTACTCTTTTTTGCAACAGTTTCTTTCTTCTGTTGTAGTTTGTTTATGGCAGGGGACCACCAGACTGGCTTCCTTTTTTGGAGAATAACATCTTGGTTCTGTTAAGGATTGCACAATCCATGCACTCGTGTAAGTGCGTATAAAGTGCATTTGTATAGGATTCAGCAGTTGTACCTCTATTGTCCATCAGCATGGTTATCGTGAAGTTTGCCACTTCTGTCTTAAGAAACGTGAAGTTGGATTTGGAGAAATTTTTTATTGTGGTTTCCCTAATGGGGGGTGGGAGTGGGATGTGTCTGGGGTGATTAGCTTGTGGTCGGATCTGACCAATGAGGAATTGAACTCTGGTGTGGAACACCAGTTGCCCATGTTGGTAATGACCAGGACTAGGATATTGCTGCCCCTGGTGGGGGTGTGGATAAGTTGATCCAAGGCGCTGGAATTTATAAATTCCAGAAAACATTGAACACAAGAGTTGGTACATGAGTAGTTTTCCAAGTTAATGGTGGGGTAGTTGAAATTGCCTATTATTAGGGTGTTAGAGTAGATGCCTTCTGTAGATCCAGGGCCTTCTCTGCCTGGTATGTTGTGTCTGTACCACTTTACAGCTCCTTTATGCCTGATCCATCCAGCCTTTCTACTCATTAAACTATGAGCATCACCTAATAGTTTGGAATACTGCAACAATGATAAGGACGCAGTACAGTTGTGTAAGAGCTTAACATAATACTAGATATCCTACTGATCAGTGTTGCAGTATTCCTTCTCACCCTACCATCCCCATTCTTTGTTCTTAAGTAGTCATTGTCCTCTATATTCTCATAGACTGAGGGGGTGCCATTCTTTGCCTTCTCCCCACTTAGCTGACCTGTGCCTGTCTTGTAAATGTCCATCAGGTGTCCCCAGGTCTGCTGTTATGTATCCTTACATCCATAGGCTTAGATTATACATTGGATGTATGGCTCTAAGGAAGGTTTTGGCTTTGGTACCTTGACTGGGCAGTCAGTTTTTTTGATGAGATAACTCAATAGTGATTAGTAGGGCATCTACTGTTTTATGGTAAGTTTTTACACAAATGTACTTTATTCTTTTAGAACAAGAGTGACTTTCACTATTTAACATTTTTTGTTTTGTTTTCCTTTGGTACCTTCACATTTGCACTCCATCTGTGCCACATAGTTTGCTCTTACCACTTCTCCTACATAATCTTGCAGTATGCTCCTATTAATAGGCTTTTTCTGCAATGTTTCTATCTGGACCAAGAATGTTCTGGTATATTAAGTCTTTTCTTGTGCTATTCAGAAAGTTTATCCACTGAACTTTCGGTCACATTTTATTGGAATTCACACGAATCTTTGGCAGCTATTTTCACTGACCAGCTATATTCACAGATTTTCCTATTGATGGGTCTTTTTAAAAATAATTTCCTTTTAGTGTATAGATTTACAGTATGGTTATACACATCGACCTTTCCTCTAAGACATCTGTTAGTCCCCCACCAAGCAGCGTTTAACCAGCCTCTGTAATTCAGCTACGTATGCAAAAGTTTTTTAATATCTTCTTTGCTTTAGTTTTTATTTATTTATTTTATTTATTATTTTTTTATGAA
This sequence comes from Protopterus annectens, assembly GCF_019279795.1. Classification (NCBI taxonomy): domain Eukaryota; kingdom Metazoa; phylum Chordata; order Ceratodontiformes; family Protopteridae; genus Protopterus; species Protopterus annectens. The sequence continues at coordinate 951,582,636 of NC_056725.1, read as the reverse complement.
AGCTTCCTCTTTCTGTCTTTATTATAGGCACTGGATACATATGCTTTAGCATACAGTTTGCACTGTTTTATGAAATTTCTCATGGTTTAATTGGTGTTGCTCAGTTCTGGAGTACCTAATAGATTTCAATAACAATGACACTTTTTGTCATCTGTAATATCCATTAACTTTACCATATATGTCTGTGCATTCAGCATAGGTTGGCCATTCTTTCTAATTAAGCAAGATGCATTCAAATAACCTGCACAACTAATCATTTTATTATTGCAGTTCGGAAGATAAAAATCTTATATAGGTATCAGTTGTCAGTGAGTTTATAGTGATTGAATGCATATATTTTTAACCCAGTTCATAAAATCTGGTATTTTGATGCCAAACCACAAGATGTAAATTTTCTCATTCAAAACATTTCCTGTGCTTGTTTTATGCTTCCAAAACTACTGTTTTTCTTTAGGCCCTTCACATGTAATGTTATGCATGAATCAACGCATTCCATTTATAAGCTTTGTCCTTCATAATACATTTATCTTCATGAAACATACTTGAATGTCTAGTTTTTATTTATATGTAAATACAATCATTAATTGTATTTGTGTTTGTTTAGTAGTCTTAATTGTCAAGTATTAAAAAGGTTAATTCACTTTGGTTGTGCTTTATATTGTCAATCATTGGTATAAAAAAGTAATCTTTACTTGTTTACATGCTATTCTTTCTGCTTACAGAGTTACAGAGTATCAGTTATGCCAACAAACCATGCCCTTCTTTACATTATTTAGTAACAAAATTTTTCTGTAATTTTACACTGAAACATTACTTATACTGCCCCCAATCTCATATTGGTCTACACGAGAATTTCTCTCATCTACTGTATCTGTTTCTTGCATTTGCTTTATTACCAGAATTCTTGTTTTTCCAATTGAAGGTGTCTACGCTCTCCTGAATTGGTGTCTTTGACATTTTTTTTATTATCATTATGTAGCTCCTGTAATACTTGACATGTTTAGGTAGCATAAATATACCCAGACATGAATTATAAACATGGACATCCACTGAAAAGAGGCCATTAGCCTAGTGGGACTAACTAGTCAACAAACATTAAGTAAATAAATATTGCATTAGTTACTGTTCAGTTACAAAGTTGCATACATAATCCAAATGCATTTTAGGCACATACGTAAAGATGCACAACTGTGATACTGACAGTATAAATTCAGAGCAATGCCCAGGCTTCCAGAAGGCTGAGTTTGCTTTGATGGATAAAATTCATTGCATAGTTCTGTCTCTCTTTGATGTTCTTCGTGTTTCACTGTTACAGTCATCACATTTGGGTTATCTGCCTGCAGGTAGCCCTCAGCTGGCCTGAATACCAGAGTCTTCAGATTTCTGCGTCAGATGCTGTCTCTTCTTCCATGACATCAGGTTGTCAGGGGTATAAAACATGCAGCCGATGCCATTACATCAGTCTTTCTTGCCGTAAGGTGTCCAAAGCAGAAGCAATTCGCAAGTGCCGGTCGGCCGTCTCCTGAAATTTTCGTTTTCGAGTTTCAAACCCGAAGTCTTCAAAAAAGGTAAGTACCCCATCGGGGATCCTTTTTTCTTGCTCTGACCAATGTCAGTAAAAGTTAACAATTGCACTCAACTTACACAACCAAACGCTCTTTAATAAAACAAAAATAAAGTAAGTGCTTTCACGACCACAAACTGTCGCTTCATCAGACAAATAACACTAAATAAAGACCATGATATATACAGACTCTCAATTAACTAATTAGCTGATGTCATCAAGTGAGACATAGTAGAAAGATTCACTTAAAGGAACAGAAAAAGTTTAAAACTTTTAAAACCTGATGTAAGTTAAAATAAGTATCTGTATACCTGAAAATAAAAATACATATAAAAATTGTATATGTCATGCTAAATAGAGAAAATGTACATGATTAAATAAATGTTTGAGTTGTCTCAACTTTAAAAAGGGTTTAACAGAGAAGGTACCACTGGGACCTGGAGGTTTCTCTGCATTTAATAAAAGAATCCATTTCTGCTTGGGTGCCTCCGTGATACTGTCAATATCTCCTCCTCGTAGGTTGGCCTCTATAACTTGAATTACAAAAAACTTGAAAGTATGTGAGGAGTCTGTTAGTGTGACATGACTGGCTAGTGCATTGTTCTCATTCTGATTCCTGATATCTCTGATGTGTTCCAGTATCCTGTCCTTTAGTAGTCTATTAGTTTTGCCTACATAGTATGCATGACATTGCTTACAATAGGCAAAATAGACTAAGTTGGTATTTTGACAATCTACGTAATAATTGATTCTAATAGTAAATTTCTTAGTAGGATGTGTATAAACTGAGTTTGAGTAAATGTACTGACAAGCAGAGCAATGTCTGCAAGGAAAGGTACCTGTTCTCATTGATTTACATGGTCTATTCATAGCAGTCTTATTACAGACCACGACGTCCCTCTATGTCAGTTTTGTACCTTGTTCAACACCCAAACTATTTGTCTTCGGGCTATTTTTGCAGCTAATTACTTTTGTACTCGATCTGTGTATCCTGAAATGGCTTCGTTAAGCCATCCAATTACCGATCTTCCGAAAAAATGTAAGGATAAAGACAGAGACAGACCGCATAGGTCCAAAACTGCCAACGGCGCTTCCGTTAAGCTAGTCACCAGTCCGCCGGTACTCAGTGAGGCGCTTTCACAGCCCCCAATACTCGCTACTTCAGATTCGCAGGCCTCTACTGAGACCCATTCTGAGTCCGGTATGCCACAAGATGCTTCTTTGTCTATGGAACCTGCGGATGTCCAGAGCCGCTGTGCAGGCACCAGCTTCTGTGGGTGTATTCAGGCTTACAGACATTCATATTAAACCAACACCATCATTTTCATCCAGGCCAAAAACTCGCACTAGCCTAGAAAACCAATGACCAAACCACAGGCTCAGGCCCATATGTCTCAAAAACAAATACTTAGAATGACTGAAGTCCTTATTACCTTAATTAGGGGAAGCCAGCCTTCCCCCTCTAAGAGACCTAGAAATGATTTTCTTTCTGATTCTTCTAATCAGGATTCTGATATCTCTGTTCCTTCTGACTACCAGGATTTGCCCTTATCTACTTATGAGGATTCTGATGCAAAGGATTCCATTCCCTCTGTTTCCCCTCCAGAAGATTTTTCTTTCGGTGAAACCTTGCACACTCTTAGGGAGTATTTCCGCTGGGAAATTAGAAGTTATGTACTCACCATAACGTTCCATCTGAGTAGGTGTATTCATTTGTCTACAACCTGTGGGTTATGGATCCGATATCGGATCCGAACCGGCATGGTTTACCAGCTATGGATCCAAGCTCTCAGCTTCTACCCTCACCCATAATGCCCTGCTCTACCCTCATGACCTCAGATCGAGTTTGCCAACAGCAAGAACACCCTGAAAAGGGTAGCACAACATATGCAGGAAACTGAAAGGCCAGAGGGATAGGAGGGCGGGATGGTTGCAGACAAATGAATACACCTACTCAGATGGAACGTTATGGTGAGTACATAACTTCTAAATCTGAAGTAGGAGATTCATTTGTCTGCAACCTGTGGGGCAGAGTCCCCAGCTACCTGAATCTTGGGCGGCCATCATGGAAGGATATTCCGGAGCACCGCGGAGCCAAAGGATGCTCTACCCCTAGATGCAAGATCCAACTTGTAGTGGGAAATAAAAGTATGAGATGAAGCCCACATGGCTGCTGCACAAATATCATCTAGAGGAATCCTAGCCTTAAAGGCTGCCGAGGTAGAGACTGACCGGGTTGAATGGGCATGTACACCCTCCGGTGCGGGCCTTCCTGAAGCTTGATAAGCCAATAAGATACATTGTGAAATCCAGCGAGATAGTGAGACTTTAGAAATTGGTTTGCCCAAATTAAATTTAGCAAGGGAAATGAACAACTGGTCGGATTGCCTATGACCAGCCGTCCTGTTTAGATAAAAATCTAAGTTGCCTGTGAACATCTAAGGAGTGAAGCTTGTATTCACCTTTGTTTTCATATTTAGGAAAGAAGACAGGGAGGTTAATGGATTGATTAATGTTTGCTTCAGAAGCTACCTTAGGAAGAAAGGATGGGTTGGTCCTGAGGTAAACACGGTCCGGATGAAAGACCAAGTAAGGAGGTTTAGCTGATAATGCTTGAAGCTCTGAAACTCTCTTGGCCGAAGTAATGGCTACTAAGAAGGCAGTCTTGAACGACAAGAATTTCAAATCTACCGTAGCCGCCGGTTCGAAGGGGGGGCCGTCAAGGCCTGGAGAACTAAGGAGAGGTCCCAAGGAGGAACCGCTTGTTTTACAGGGGGCCTGAGAAGAAAAGTACCTTTAAGGAAAATCTTACACAACTTGGCCGACATCAGTGGATTGGAGTCATGACCAATGTGATAATGTGAAATTGCCGCAAGTTGTACTTTGACCGTGGAACTGCTGGCACCATCGTTAAAAAGAGTGGTTAAGAAATCAAGCACCAAAGGGAGAGGAACTGTGAAGGGGTTTAGGCCTTGCCGCTCCGCCCACAATGAAAACCGTTTCCACTTGCTGCGGTAGACTTTCCTAGTGGATGGCTTATGAGCTGCCACCAGGATCGCCTTAACGGGGGACGAAATACCGGGAGTCCTGATCAAGAGTGGAACTGGAGCAGCCAAGCGGTCAGCTTCAGGTTGTCCAGGTTCGGAGGAGATAAGCGGGATGGATGAGATATCAGATCCGGAATGGGATCTAGAATCCAAGGAGGATTCACAGAGTGAGACCTTAGGAAGGGGAACCAGATCTGTCGAGGCCAAAACGGAGCAATGAGAATCATTCTGCACCCCAACCGAGAGGCTTTCTGAAGAACTTGGAGCATCAGAGGCAAGGGGGGATAAGCATAAAGAAGACCGGGTGGCCAAGCATGCACCAGAGCGTCTCTTGGGGAACCTCCGGGAGGAGGTATCAGAGCGAAAAAACTGTCACACTTGGTGTTTGAGGGAGAGGCAAAAAGATAGCAAGGAGTTCCCCACCGTGCGAATATGCGTTCCGCTACTTGAGTATTGAGAGACCACTCGTAAGGGGTGAGAATGGTGCAACTGAGCTTGTCCGCCAGGATGTTGGACCGACCCGGAATGTGCGTTGCTATGAGAAAGCGATTGGTGGAGATTGCCCATTCCCAAACTCTCATGGCTTCTCGACAAAGAGGGTAAGACCTGGTTCCTCCCTGCTTGTTGATATACCAGACAACCGACATGTTGTCCGATTGAATCGCAATTGTTCCCAAGGGAAGAAAGGCCTGAAGTGCTAGCAACGCTAAGAGCACTGCTCTCATCTCTAGAACGTTGATATGCAGTAAGGTCTCTGAATCGTTCCACGTGCCTTGGACGGTCCGGCCTGCAAAATGCCCCCCCCCCACCCGAGGCGGGAGGCGTCCGTGGTCACCGTGGCGAGAGGGGGAGAAGCACAAAATGGGCGGCCTCCGTGGAGATCTGGAGAGTGAAGCCACCACAGGAGGGACCGCTTGCAAGCCTTGCTGATCGCAATGGGATGATGCATAGGAAGAGCAAGATACGACCACTGTACTAGGAGTGTCCACTGGAGGAAGCGCATATTGAACCTGGCGAGAGGAAGAAGTGCTATAGCAGCCGCCATGGACCCTAGAGCCCTCAGGACCAACTCCGCTGGAACTGAGCTTGAGTGGAGAATGGCCCACACCTGGAGTTGCAGATTTTGAACTCTGTCCGCAGTGAGGAAGGCTTTTAAACTCTTTGTGTCTAACCTGGCACCTATAAAATCTATGAACTGCGTGGGTGCTAGGTTGGATTTTTTTGTGTTTATAGTGATGCCCAGATGGGGAGCAAGATGGAGAAAGGAGTCTCGCGCCAATAGTAGTAGATGCCTTGTTGGGGCAGTAAAGAGCCAGTCATCCAGGTAGGGAAAGACCTGTACCCCCTGAAGCCTCAGGTGGGCCGCTACCACTGCTAATACTTTGGTGAACACCCTGGGAGCTGTGGTGAGACCAAAGGGAAGGACCCGGAACTGGTAGTGACTGGCTCCCAGCCGGAAGCGGAGAAACCTCCTGGAGCGCCTGTCCATTAGTATATGGTAGTACGCATCCTTGAGGTCTATGGAGCACATCCAGTGATTTTCTCCCAGAAGGGGGAGAATAGACTGCAGAGTGACCATTCGGAACTTTTCCTTGGGAACTGCCAGGTTCAAGAGAGAAAGGTCTAAAATTGGTCTTAGATCCCCCGTCTTTTTTGGCACTAAAAAGCACCTGGAGTAGAACCCTGATCCGATCTGGTCTGGGGGGACGGGCTGGATGGCTCTTCTTTAGCAGATGGCCAATTTCTGCCAAAGCGGCCTCCCACTGACCGGGTGGAATGTCGGGGAGGGTCTTCAATTTTGGCAAGTGAAGAAAGGGGATACGGTATCCTCTGGATATGATCTGGAGAACCCAGCGGTCTGATGTTATGGACTCCCATGCCGCTAGGTGCTCCGAACGTCCCCGACTGCCTCCAGAGTGGAGCAGCCGGGCAACCCCTCAGGGTTGCTGCGCGGGCCATTCAGAGAAGGGTTCTCTGGACCCAAAGTTCCTGGGAGCCCCTCTGCCTCTAGGGCGGCGTCCTCCCTGTCCTCCTCTGCCACGGAAGGACTGGTTGTCCGGAGCAGGCTGGGATTGCTGAGACTTCCGGAACCACATCTTCTTCTGACCCTTTTGGTTCCTAGAATAGGGCCTCTGGGGTGCAGAGAAGCGGATTCCGACGGCAGACAGCGTCTTCCTGTCCTTCTCGCTCTGGGTCAAAGTGTCGCGAACAGTTTTGCCAAAGAGGGCAGAACCATCGAAGGGGGCATTCGCAAATGACGCTTTGAAGGGCTCTGAGAAATCGCAATGACGGAGCCCAGCCTGACGTCTAGTAACTAGACCTGCCCCTGCGGCTCTAGCGGCGCCTTCCATAGCATGGGAGAGTAGCCGCATAGAGGTATTGGTAACGGACCTGAGAGTGGCCATGCGGGTGGAGTGCAGCACTTTGTCCTCCTCCGACATGGACTCTGGGGGATGCAGCGTATTCTTTAATAAGATCGCTGCATCCTAATCACATGTGCCAGATAGTTCAGCCCTTACCGAGAAGGTCGCTGAACTAAACATCCGCTTCCCAAGCGGTCCATCATCCGAGACTCCTTGCTCGGGATGGACTGAGGACTCTCCTGAGCAAGTTCCTCTTGGTGGCCGCCGTCAACATGGCATCTACCGGAGGCCCCTTACTCCAATGGGCACGGTCAGCCGGGGACTGGGAATCGTCGGCCTTTTAGGGATTGGCTCCACGGTGTCCGGTTCCTTCCACGCCCTGGTGGTAATGTGGTCCACCAGGGGGTCGGCACGAGCGGACACCCAAGAGGTAGAAGTGCCTGCTTCAAATGCCTCCAAGAACACGGACTCGTCCGAGGAAGACTTGGGCAGACCCCCCCCTTATGCGGAGCATTTCCATGATGTCTCCAAATGAGACATCCTCGGGGGGGTGACCGTGGGGAGCCTTCCCCTTCCTCCAAATCCGTGTCTTCCGTGAGAGACTCGGGGGAGTCAATGTGCCTCCTTTTGCACATATGCTTGCGAGGAACATCCTCTGGGGGCTGTCAGAGGACTCCTCGCAAACAGTAACCTGTTCCAGGGGAACAGCTTGGGGCACAGGAGCGGGCTGTCCCAAGGGCCGGATGGTGGAAGCCTGACCCAGTGCAGAGGGAGCGCGGGACGGAGCCGAAGCAAGTGCCGGGGGTCCGGAGACCCTCAACAGGGCCCTCTCCACTACATCAAAAGCCGAAGGGGAGCCGACCTCGACCAAAGGATCCGACAATCGGCTCCCCCTCGGATCCGAGGAGTGGATTGGAGCCGGCGCCGAAGCGCTCGGATCCGAAGGGACAGTGCGCTCCGATATAGACGGCGCCGAAGGAGCACTGATCCCCCCGGATCCAAAGCTCGGATCCAGGCTCCGAGAGGTCGGATCCGATGCACTCGAGGGCAGGGTCGGATCCGGTACAGTACTATCGGCGCCGACCCACCGCCGTCTCCGAAGCTGCTCGGCTCCAACTGCTCCGAACCCGGGTAGCGGGTCGGAGAAGGAGCAATTGGCTTGAAAAAAGGGGTCGAGCTCCCCCCCGAGGGAGGGGAGGCAAGAGCACTCCCATCTGCATCTGGGCCTGGATGAACCTTCTCATCATCCGGTCCAGATCAGCGTCTGACAGGCTATAAGTTGATCTCGACGAGGCTACCGAGGTAGGCCTTGAGTGCCTCCTCGATAGCCTCGACGGAGATCGGGTCTCCTCCTCCTCAGGTCCCGGTGAAAAACACACTGGAGACCGGAGCCAAGGAGGGGGAGAGCCAGCAGACAAGGAGGCCGGGGGAGAAGCCCGCTTGGCTGGCGGGGCCGAAACAGAGGTCTCGGCCCGCCGCTTATGGTGCTTCTCCCTCTGGTCCTTTTTCCTAGCTTCCCTCTCCTCCGAACCACTACAGGGAGGTTGAGTCCCAGGAGGAGGAGGGGGAGCCGGAGAGGGGACAACCGTGGAAACGGTTACCCCCGAAGTAGCGGAGGCCGGAGCCGAGTCCGGCGGCAAAAGACCCGCCAAGACAAGCTTGGACCTCCGCTCCTTCATTGCCCTGGGGTTGAACCCTGCACAAATGGAACATCCAGATGTGAGGTGTTCAACCCCCAGGCATCTAACACCAGTGTGGCCATCAGCTGGGGAAAGCTTATGGCCACACTCGGAGCACTTAGAAAATACAGCTTTGGGCTGCTCAGACATCCCAAAAGCAAAAAACAAGGTTACTAAAACTAGTTAAAGTAAAGTAACAAAAACCACTCAACAGGCCCAAACACACACTACGCTACCAGCGAGGGGAGGGATAAGTAAAAATAAATTTTAAGAGACTAAAAGTATAATAATATAAAAGGGAAACCTACACTTTCACACAACTTTCACACTAAACTTTCAAAAATAAGCTTTTTTAAGACTAAAATTTCACTTAGCTGGAGAGCTTTGAAAAACACAATCTGGTCACCATGCGCGGCAAACGAGATCTGAGGTCATGAGGGTAGAGCAGGGCATTATGGGTGAGGGGAGGAGCTGAGAGCTTGGATCCATAGCTGGTAAACCATGCCAGTTCGGATCCGATATCGGATCCATAACCCACAGGTTGCAGACAAATGAATCTCCTACTTCAGATGCCAAGATTACTCTGAGTCCAAAAAGAGACTTAGGGAATTCTTACTCCTGCCTCAACACAGGCCTTTAGCTATCCCTCCTGTTCTGGACATTGTAGATGATGCCTTCCTGGAATCTAGCCTTACCCAAGACACTTTACCTCAAGCTCCCAGAAAACTGACAGGTACTACAGAGTACCGGACTCTCGCAAGTTCCTCTTCAAGAATCCTTCTGCGGATCCAGAGACCATTTCCCAAGGACCAAAAGGCATTAAGGCTACTGCTGCCAAAAATCCTACCCCTTCTGATAGAGATTCTAGAGCCTTGGACAGATGGGGTAAGAAGGTATACACTTCTGCTTCTTTGGCCATTAGGGCTTTAAATTGCCAGTCTCATATGTTAAAGTATCAGCAGCATATTATGGGACTACTTAAACAGAAAATGATGTTGATTCCTGACTGTGCTGAAGACAAAGAATTGCAAGATTTAATGCATTCTGCAGAACAAGTTGGTAAACATACTTTGCAATGTGGTTTTGATGCTTTAGAAGCATCTTGCCGGGCTGCTGTCACTGGGTCTGTACTTAGAAGGCAGGCATGCTTGGCTTAAGGAGCAAAACTTGCCAGATCATGTTATAGCTAAATTACTGGATGCTCCCTTAAACCAAGACCGCCTTTTTGACAACAAAGCAGAAGAAGTTCTCAAAAGGATGGAGGAAAAAGCTAAATCTATGCAAACTGTTAAAGATTTCCTACAAGTACAGCCTCCTAGATTCAGTAGGCATTGGCCTTCAAAGTCCTTTCCAGTCCCTTCCAGGCCTTCTCAGTCCAAACCCAGGAACAGCAGACCACCTAGGCTACACTCTCAGGCTACGCACAGACCTAAGCAGTGGGGGGGTTCCCACTTCCAAAGCAGGGAGTAGTAAGCCACCCCACTGCGGAAAAATGGCACACTGACTTAACCCTTCCAAGCCCTGCTCTACTACCTGCTCCCTTAGGAGGAAAGCTCACCCTGCATGCAAAAAACTGAGAACTCATTACCCAGGACAAATGGGTTTTGAACATAGTCTCCCAAGGATACAGATTCCACTTCCACACACTACCAACCCCAAAGGGTTGGGCAGTCCTACCCCCAAATCAATGGGCAGAGGGCCAACATTCCTTGAGCTCTTTTTCTCCGTATCAGGGCTATTCAACCTGTCCCAGCAGAACAAAGGGAACAAGGTTTTTATTCAAGACTTTTTCTGGTACCCAGAAAAGACAACTCCTGGCATCCTATCCTGCACCTCTCTATTCTCAACATCTTTCTAGTAGTTCCAAAATTCAAAATGCTAACTCTTCAACAGCTTCTTCCTATGGTAGCCAAGGATGCCTGGTTGGCAACCCTAGACTTAAAGGAAGCTTACCTGCACATCCCAGTAAGGGAATCTTGCAGGAAATGCCTATGCTCCAGGGCAGGCTCCATGCAATATCAGTTCCCCTGCACTTCCCTTTGGCGTATCTACTGTACCCAGGGTATTCACAAAGTGTCTAGCTCCAGCCATTGCATTTTGCAGGCAGAGAAATATTCAAATTTACCCATACTTGGACGATTGTCTGATTCAGGCAGAAAGCCAGGACTTGCTATTACAACACCTGGTATTTGTAAAGAAACTTCTAACCTCACTGGGGTACAACATCAATGAAAAGAAATATCACCTAGTACCCTGCCAACAGATTGTATTCCTGGGAGCAAGCTTGAACACAACTTCCCAGATGGCATTCCTCACTCCTGGGAAAAAAGTTTGACAACCTACTTCAAACTATTGGCCACTCAACCCCAGCTATCAACAAGGAAAATACTGCAAGCCCTGGGGTTTATGGCCTCTTGGATTCTACTAATTCCATATGCAAGACTGCATATGAGGAAAATCCAATGGTATCTAAAAAGCCTATGGTGCCAACATTCTCAGGACCTGGAAACAATGATTTCTATCATTCCTTGTATGAAGACAAGAGTTCTTTTGGTGGGAAGAGGCCTGCTACCACAACATGGGACTCCCTTTCACTCTAATCCCTGCCACCCAAACCCTAACAACAGGCGCATCAGACTATGCATGGGGGGCTCACGTGAAAGGGCAGTGCATTCAGGGCAAATGAAATCCGAGACAGATGTACCTGCATATCAAGTCAAAAAGAAATGTTAGCTGTACAGAATGCTCTCACAGCCTTCAAAGACCATATTCTTCCAGGGCAACTATTGGTAAAGACAGACAACACCACAGTTATGTAGTACATAAATAAGCAGGGGGAACCCACTCGTACCCTCTCTGCAGACTAGCCATGGCTCTTTGGAACACAGCCTTGAGCTATCAAATACACTTACAAGCTCAATTCCTGCCAAGCAAACTAAATTCACTGGCAGACGACTTAAGCAGAAATCTCATGGACACACACAAATGGAAACTCGAACCCAAAATATTCAACCTCTTGAGGAACAAATGGGGGACTCCAGAGGTTTTGCCTCCCTCAGAACTGCCAATTGAAAAAATTCTGCAGAAGAACTCCCCACAGTCAAGCTTGGAAAGTGGATGCCCTGTCCTTTACCTGGGAAAGCCTCTCTGTTTATGCCTTTCCCCCCTGCCACTCCTCTCAAAGTTTCTACTAAAGATCAAACAGGACAAGCCTAGGACAATACTGGTTGCACCAGACTGGCCACGCCAGCACTGGTACCCTTTCTTGCACAGTCTGACACTGTTACAACCATGGCACCTGCCTCAGACCCTTTCCCTGCTGTCCCAGCAGGCAGGCCAGATTCTGCACCCTCAGCTTCAAACCCTGAACCTTACAGCCTGGCTAATTCCTTGAGCTCTCCTCTAGCATCCTCAGTAAGCAGGTGCTGGATGTCATTCTGGAGGAAAGGAGGCCTGGTACTAGGAAATCGTATGCTGAAAAGTGGAAAAGATACTGTTCCTGGAGCCAGGCTCTGGGGATGGGCACAATGGTGCCCAGCTTACCTCATATTCTACAGTACGTAACAGAAATGCTCCACAAGGGCCTATCCTTCTCGTCAATTAAAATTCATGCCTCTGCCATTTCAGCACATTATAATAATGAGCCACCCCTCTTCTCTCACCCCTTGTTAAAACAATTCCTTAAATGGGCCAAAAATTTAAGACACCCCAGGAGAGCTACAACTCCAGCCTGGCACCTTAACTTTGTATTGGAAAAGCTCAACCCCCCCCCCCTTTGAGCCAGCTGCAACAGCAGAGTTGAAATTCCTTTTTTGGAAAACAGCCTTCCTTTTAGCCATCGCTTCAGCAAGAAGAGTGTCTGAATTACAGGCACTCATGGAAGTGGAACCCTTCATTATTTTCCATGCAGACAGTGTTTCCCTCAGAACTAATCCTTCCTTTATGCCCAAGGTGGTGTCTAATGTGGCCCTAAATCAGTCCATTCATTTGCCTACTTTTTTCCCTAATCCACAAAACAAAGGGGAATGAGCACTACACTCTCTGCACGTGCACAGACTACTTAGATTTTATTTGGACAGGACTAAGCCTCTCAGAAAATCTGAACAGCTGCTAGTTGGCTTTGCTGCAGGGGCAGAGGGGAAGGCCATTTCAAAGCAAACCATTTCCAAGTGGATAGCCCATTGCATTCATTTCTGCTACAAGCACCATGGGAAACCTACCCCACAAGGGGATAAGATCACATTCTACCAGGGCTGCATCTATCTCTGCGGCTTTTCTCAGAGGAGTCCCTACCAGGGACATCCTAGAAGCTGCTACTTGGAGCTCTGTACATACCTTCACCAAGCATTACCACATGCCTATCTTTTCTAAACCCAGAGCTGGATTTGCCACTGCAGTCTTGCAGGGCTTAATAGCTGGCCCTAATGCTCTTTAACTTCCTCCTCCCTTCCTTAGCTTTGGGAATCAACCCAAGTGTGATGACTGCAACAGTGAAACACGAAGAACATAGTACAGTTTTGTACACTTACCATAAATGTAGATGTTTGAGTGTATTCACTGTTGCAGTCCTAGTTACCCTCCCTCCAGCCCCCTGACTTTTCTTGGCTCTAGCTTTCCTTCTTGTTTGGCATATTTATTTTTTCTTGTGTATTTGCTTTTTGATGGGGATTTACCATACCATATAATTGCTTCCTATTGTGGGGAAACCTGACATCTGGGGCAAGGAAAACGGATGTAATGGCATCAGCTGCATGTTTTATACCCCTGACGACCTGATGTCATAGAAGAAGAGACAGCATCCGACACAGAAATCCGAAGACTCTGGTATTCAGGCCGGCTGAGGGCTACCTGCAGGGAGATAACCCAAATGTGATGACTGCAACAGTGAATACACTCAAACATCTACATCTATGGTAAGTGTACACAACTGTACTTTGTGAAGGGATCTGACAGACAAGCCCACAGAGTAACAACCTTTCCTTGAAGTCAGCTGAAGCCCAGTACATGATTGCATGTTGTGGACAGGCTGGTAAGAATAGTTGTGGTCCTTTGTAATACTTCCCCAGACAGTGGAAAATATGGACATGATGCAAGGGCTGCTGTGTTTATTTGTTTTTGTGTTTTGTTTATTTAATTTTACTCAAGCATTTATTTTTTCCTACTCATTATCAGAACCAGTGATGGCTTCTGTCAAACTAAGCCATGTGTCCAAACCACTCTCTTCATGCACCTCCATAGCTGAACCGGACAATAATGGACTTGCTTATTTACCAGAAGGGCCCTCCAAATGTCTTAGAAATTGACCTTATGGTAGATATCCTAGAACCATAGAGCAAGCACTGTATAGTGAGGCATACCCTGGATACCAGGAGCCATCATTCTATGTCAACAGCTAGTCATGACCCCTACTAGTAGGGACAAAGGGCAATGATGTTTGTATATCTGTCACTACCGCTTCAGAAATTACTGAGCTGTGAAGCTCCTTGTTTCCATCAGTGGTTGCACAAACAGCAGTTCTCATTCTCCCTCCCATTCTCCATGCACTCTTCACCAGTGATAGATTTTTTTCCTGAATCATGCAGCCATATCCATAAACAAAGTCCATTTTCAAACTCCCATCACTGGTGGCACAGGCAGACACCTTGTCTGTGTTTCATCGTGCTGGGCTAGACTATAATTCTGTTTGGTACTTTTTCACTCAGTTGGGTAGGAGATCTTCAGTTGTCTGTTCATCCTTTTAACCCTCTGCCTGGTGATGCCAGGATCTGTCTTAGATACATTAATTATTGTTATATATATTAATTATTGGTATATATTATTATACCTTAGAGTGGGCATTTTTTTATGCATGCCTTGAGCTGGAGTTTTGTTTTGGAGGAAGGATCTTTCAGCACTGCATGAGGGTGAAGCCCAATGGAGACACCTTGTCAGAATACCACAGGTGTTGAACCATTATCTTTCATCAACTGACCAATCTTGTGCCTCTCCAAGCCCCTTGTAGGGCTCAAACATTAATGCCAGTTCAGTCTAGAATAAGATGGGCATCATGTCTTATTTTCATTAGGTTAACTTAGCATTTATCATTGAGACTTAATTGGATGAAAACCCAAGACAAAACTTAGCTTTTTGTATTCCTCCAGATTTCTGTGCCATTAAAGGCCCCAGACAACGAACGGTCAATGAAGGGATGGCCATTTACTTTCCTTCATCCTTGGAGTTGTCCTGAGTGAAGACTGTCTCCTTCAACCATGTAATCAGAGCAGGAGTTTATTCTAGATTTTTCCCGTTATTCCGTTCACTTGGTTATATAAGAACTTTTCTGCAAGAGTTCTTGGGTCTCCTTATCGACCTGATGCATGACTGTCTAAGGTGGCTGATCTACATGCTTTTAGTCTTAGGTCCATGATGGGATCTATGAACTTTCTATGACACTTCTTAGTCATTTAGAGAATTTTGACTTTGCTCAAGTAGTTACCACTGCTATCTGAAAATGTGGGCACTCTTTAGACTGTATTTTCCAACTTGGTATGGAACATATGGACCTGTTAAAACCTGAAACTCAAATTAGTCAGTATCTAATGGATTTCAGGCTTGACATCTCATCATTTGCATTACTCAGTATTGAGCTGGTCCATTCAGGAGCAGCCTTAGGTCAACTGGTGCCCTAGGCAAAAGGGGTCCACGGTGCCCCCACCACACCAACTGGTGTCCCCATTCTTATCTACCTACAACAAATAAATACTGAAAAAGCACCTCTGCTACAGTAGCGCCCTAGGCAGCCGCCTAGTTGGCCTATGCCTAAGGCCGGCTATGGGTCCAGTATCAAAAACTACAGCCTTTTGACGGTGTTATCCTGTGCCTGGTGCGGACCAGCTCCAAGTGGGGTGCATTGTTGGATATCCAGAATCACCTGTCCTGCCTGATAATGTAGCAGTGTCGGGTTCTTTGGGTTTTTTTTGACCCAGCTTGTGCATGTCCTGGGTCTTACCCTTGTTATGAGTCATAGCTTGATCTTAAGCCAAACATGGTAGAGTTTAGAGCAAAGATGATGTTCAGGGCATTCTTTTTCTGTAGTTCTGATCACATTATACTTCTTACTAAAGGAAAACTATGTGTAAGGAAATCATCTTTTTTGTCTTCTGAGATTTCTGCCACATTGAGTCATTCATACAGGTTCATATCTCTAGGAGAGACAGAGATATGAATAACACTTTGGCAGAATATAGTGTTTCATGTAAAGATTTCACCTTGTTTAAGTTTTTAGTACTTGAACAGCTTAATGTTTTCTTTGGAGATTGTAACACTTTTTTAGAACTGAGAGAGTTAAAGTGGCAGCTCTTGCTGAATGCAGAGACTGCCCCAGGGTTAAATGAAAATTTGAATTTAAAGTGTGCTCTGCGCTGGCTGACTTTGGTCCGTCCCACTGTATTTTATTTTCTTGTGACACTAATAATTATTTCATTCTCAGGGCTCCTATAGGATATTTCCAGTTTTATGGCTGTTGCTTCTTGCTTACTGTTTATATATTGTGTTTGTACTACCTTTTATTTAGTTTCTGATGAAGTTCTTGCACAATAAAGAATGAAAACACTAAAACACATTCCTGCCTCATCTGTTTTTCCTATAGTCATTGAAGTTTTTTTTTATTTTAGAACTATAATGTTTGTTAATATTAAATGTTAATTTATTAACGCGGTTTCATTACTTTTGTATAAATGTAAATTTGCCTATGTCACAAGTGATAATTAAATAAAGTTGTTTAACAAAAAAAAATAGGTTGCTGTTTTTCCTTTAAATCTGAAGAGAGTTAAGATTTAAGTGGAGCTAGGCTTGTTAGCACAGTCATGCAAAGATTTCAGCTGTGTTAATTTGGTATTGTATTCACATGCTATGTTTTAACTGTACGCATAAAATCCTGTGCCAGCACCAAGAAAACTTACTTATATTCATTTCAGCTGACTAACAAAATGTGACTTTTTTGCAGGCCCTGCTTGAATTTCTGCAAAGAGTTATAGACTACAGAGACAAAAATAAAATGACCCTCAACAATGTTGCCATGGTGATGGCACCCAACCTCTTCTTGTTTAAAGGACTTCGTACAAAAGCTAGTGAACAGAAGGAATTTGCTTTGGCAACAGGAACAGCCGGCATCATGAGATTTCTTATAAAATACCAACAACTTCTGTGGACAGTAAGTTGTAGACATTAAAAAGCTTTACACTAAATTTGAACTCTGTTTTTCAGAGTAAGTTAAATGTTGTTTCATGATAATAACATGCAGATTGTGAAAAGGATAACAGTCTACTTATCAGAGGATGAATGTGACTAAAAAAGCAACTGGGAGCAAATGTTACAGCAGAAGGACACTTGTTAAAGATTAAAGGAACTGCTATGAGAAAATGTATAAAATACTGATATACAGTGACTGCAAGGTATCTCTCAGCTATCAGGGCAAAGCATTTTTGCAGTGGTACAAAAGTAAAAGCCAGCAGTTTTAGCTACCATAGTTTTATATTAATGCACTCATTAATGTAGCCTGGCAGATATACATCAGTAGGGGCAAAGAAACACATGATTGTAAACTTTTTAAATGGCAATCTGTATACTGGAAAGCACAATAAAATGTTGACATTTCGTTTTCCCTTTTTAAATGAGTATTAACGATGGTTAGTATTTAGTAACAGTGACAGTCATTGGTTTGCTATCACTGACCTATTAATGAACAGATATCAGATAACTTAGAATTTGCCCTATTTTTCACCTGAGCCCTATTAAACTATGAGGCCAAAAACTGATGATATGTACCTTAATGACCAGGACTCCTTTTTTTAACAAATCTAGCAGTTAAGTAATTTGATGGGTTGTTAATAGGAGTTGGGCCTACTTTTCTATTTTTTAACTCAGTCTGTTAGTATGTCCAGACATAATAACTTGAATGCACCTCAGAATAATGCTGAGCAGACCTGTTATGGTCCAATCTGGGATCTATACAGTTCAAATTTTAGTATTTCAGTTTTTCTTATACCCCATAGCCCCTTATTACCTTAGTGGCCTTAAATAGGACTTCACCCTATTTCAGATAGCCCCATTCATTCAGTCCATCACTGCAGCATTGTGTTACTTTAAAGTCATCAGCCACCCCGTTTGCTGTATACAGATTGAAGTCTGTCTGTGTAATGCACATAGTGCATGTAGTGGTGGATATATTTGTCATGTAGATGCCCTGTGTAATTATAGTGCACTCATTTATTTTATGTCGCAGGATCATAGGAATTATAGGGCCATAGGGAATGCAAGGTAGTTGACACACACAACCTTTTACACCTTGCCAAACCCACTGTCATGCTGTATGTCCTAGTCAACAAGGTCAAAACAAGTCTATTTGTAAATTAAAATGAGGTAGAGCAGATGCCCGTTTATTGAACAGCACAGCCAGAGTCACTTTTGGCTTATCATCGTCACGTGCACGCCAAGTTGTTGACGATAGTAACTTAACAAGCATGGTGGGTTGACAATTTTGCTTGTCAAACTAGCTAGTTAGTTATTCATGAAGGTGCTATTAGGTCATCTCTCTCTGAGTCATAACAGTCAATTCATACAGAGTGTAATGGAGCAGTAAAAGCCTTTGTCAAGCTGTTTTCCTGTTTCTAAATCCAAGCCCAAGTTTACTGGTACTGTATTTGCTATTCAGTGTATTTTCCAGTGTCAATACTTGATATACAAGTTCATTATCATAATGTACGTGTTGCACTGCTATTCGTATTTGTTTTGATCATCTGCCATAACTGGTATCATAAATGATGTTACTTAAGACCAGTTTGAAGAACACTGCCATGGTGAAGAAAGGTCTCAGAATAGGTGTGTTAAAAGGAAGACAGGGTAAAATTAAGGATAGTGAAGCTTACAATGGGACTGTGGAAGGGTGAAAGGGAGAGATGGGGGAAGAGACGAGGGAAGTAAGAGATCTGTCAGTAGTGGAATGTATCACAAAAGCATGACATGAAGATTTTATACGGTATGAAAACAGTGCAGGTGGTAATGAAGGTGACGTCTGGGAAGAGTAAGACAATGGAAGGAATGTATAATTATTTAGAAAAGTGGGGAGTAATGAAGTAATAAGCTAACATTTTATGTATTGTGGAGGACATTGGGCAGATTACTTAACAGCTACAAGAAGAGTGATGATTGTGTTGGCAGCACAGCTACTTAGTTAGTTGGTATTAATTAAGCAGCTCTACACTATGTGTAGAGCTATCAAACAAAGGGGAATGGCAAAATATGCTAATGAAAGCATAAAGAGCCAAAGTACATGCTAATTAACCAATCCAACATGGTGGATCAGTTCAGGAAGCTATAAAGCAGTCCTGTAAACTCAGTGTAGGCTTTTGCTATGTACACCAAAACCCTTTGGAATACAGACATAGCTACACTTAGAAAAAAAAACATGCTGAAGTTATTATGCTGTATGTGCAACAAGCTTCAAATCGGGGTGCTGCTTCTGCTGCTGCCAGACCTCCAGCAAGAAGAAGGGTGTTTAGACCCTAATTTGACTTTTATGAATTGTATGAAACAGAAATTGTTGAGAGATACAGAGTGGATGGGGAAACACTGGAAGAAATATGCAACTTCTGCCCCCCCCCCCCACCTCAGACCTCAGGGAAATCATGGAGAACCCGTCCCAGTGGAAACCAAGTTATGTTTATCATTATGTATACTAGCCACTGTTACTTTCCAAAGACCCAGATGAGATATATTAGGGGTGTCACAGGCATCACCATCTAAAATATTACATTAGTTTTTAAATGCAATGCTGCTACATGCCATGAACCCCACAGGAGACAGCAAGAACCATGGAGAAATTCTATGAAGTAGAATACTTCCCTGATATGTTTGGGGGCCATAGATTCAGAAATAAAAACCCTACCTGGCGAGCACAGAAGGAGGTGCATCAACAGAAAATGTTTCCACGCTACAAACTGTCAGGATATCTGTAATGCCCAAGGGATCATCTGCAGTGTCTGTGCAGGTAACCCAGACAGTTTCTACGACACATACATATGGCACACTTGCTGTACACCAAGTTTGCTAGGGGTGACATTCCACAAGGTCATCTAGTGGGGGATGCAGGATATGCACTGGAGCATTGGCTCATGACACCCATGAGAAATGCACAAAACCCTAATGGGTAAAGCTACAACAAGGCCCACACTCAAACTAAGAATATCATAGATCATGTGCTTGGTTTGCTTAAATCGACGTTCCAGTGTTTAGACACATCAGAAGGTGCACTGCAGTACATCCTTGGAACATCTGCCGAAATGTTTACAGTATGTGCCATGTTACACAATATAATTCTCAGGGAACAGCTTAAACAAGGACAGCAAGGGGCAGGACCACAGTTTTAATGATCACAGGCAGGGCCAGCAGCAGCACCAGCAACAGGTACAGATGAAGAGTCTGAGAGAGAACCACCAGCTGCAGATGGTACTGGCAGATGGAGATGTGCAGAGTATGACCTGGCTCTGGCAAAGAGGCAAAGGACAGCATACACAATCACTGCTTAGGTCAAACCCTAAGATCCCACACACATACAAACAAGAAAGCTGATGCTTGTCAGACTCCACAACCTTTACTTAACCACATAATGACTGTGTTCTGATATCATCAGACATGGACAGCCCCTAAGGACATGATTTGTAACTGTAGTAATGACCAGGTAAGTGTGGAAACTGTAAAGAAAAAAGTTATATAACTGATTACTTTCATATGGAAATGTGTATATGCCCATAAGCAGAGCATTTGTCTGAGGTGCATAGTTATGTCAGTAATATCTCCTCTGTAAGACTTTTGCAACATACAGCTGCATATTAGAAAAAATAGTGTACATCAAGCATTTTTGACCACCATCTATAAAACATGGAACAGGTCAATTATACCCTCATTTGCACAACTATACTGAGAAGCAAGACTGAGGTACCTAATGCTTCCACTGCTATAATGACAGTACTAACTGAAATGTAATGCAGTTCAACAATTATAGAAGCAGTCATTCACAAATGAGAAGGAACAAGAACTCAACAAGTTTTCCTCTGCAGTGCATACTCATAAATCCAGTCTTGTGAATTAGTAAGTTTTAGCTATCTGCTGTGTGCATTGGACATAAACACAACTATAAGTCACAAATACTTATGCAAAGGGCAGTACACAGTCATCATCATTTGCACACAGTGGGAGACAATAATGACACCAAAAAAATTATGTGCCTGCAAGTAAGAAACATATGCATCTTCCAGAGTGCACAGTGTTCAGGGCCAGTACCAACAGATATATAGCACTCAACAGTATTGTTTAGGTAGTTTGCATTTGTGAATTGGTATGGGCAAGTGAATTTTATTTTCAGTACGTGTATATGTGCGCTTCTACATGAACACGATCAAGCACTGTGCTGGCACTATGTCATGGCATCTTGGATAGGTGTGAGCCAAGCATGGCAGAGTAATTAGTTCAGCATTGTCACCCACAACCACGAGAACCACCTCCGTCATGACTTGCACTGCTGCTTCTTCTGCCCTGGCTAAAAGTTGCGGTGCTATTTGAGAATGTGTGCAATGTCTGCTTAATGAGATTTCTTCACAACTATGGCCAGAATCACGTCCCCATGACCTACCACATCTGGGAGTGGACAATGCAATCGCTGACTTAGCAGTGGCAGTAGTGCCACTGCAGACATGGGGTCTTGCATGGCCACATCTACTAATAGCAGAAGATGTAGCAGCTCTCTAGCCACTTAGATGCCCACCCTCCCTCAACAGATGTTCCTTCACAGAAACTGCGATCCATTGTGTTGTTCAACCTGTCTAAGGAGTTGCCCACATGGTTCAGGGAGGTACTCATCAAAATGCCCAACATTTAGTATTCTCACTGTCTCTTCCGAGGCCCAGGTGGAATTTGCTTGTGCCTCCACTAAAGCCCACTACAGCCTTACACATACATCTGGTGGCACCTAATGACACACCAGCTTCAGGAGGAGAGTGGACAGCTGGCCTTCTCTGAGCACCAACTCTCCTGTGTGACATCATGCCCTCATGATGGCTACTGGGAGAAGCAACCAGCTCTGCAAATAGGTAACCATACTAGCCTGATCAACTGTGTCACACTCAGCCTGTCCTATAACTGAAGCCTCTCTGTCCTAGTTATGCCTATGCATACTCAGGTCTTTTTGTCTTGGATATGCATAAGTGTACTGACTCTGTCCAAAACATGGACGGGAGATGTTAGAGTCACAAACTCAGTGTCAGACTGACCTTCTGCACCCACAGATTGTGCATCTTCATACTCACCATCAACATCAGAGGCTACCAATACGGTAACATCAGGTGGTAGGAGTTCTACAGTGCCACTCTCAGGATCATCTATGATAATGAGCAGTAAGCACAGCAAAATGAAGAATGGATAATAAAATTGATCACATATTTTCATTATAGCTAAAGCTACATAAATATTACTCTTGCATATACCTGAATGTACCTTATGTACAGTATTAACAATAAACAAGTGTATGCATACCACGTACAGGTGGGATAGCAGCCTGCAACCCAGAAGTGCCTCTGTGAGGAATGGATGTAAAAGAAATCTGTTAAGTTTCAGAATGCAAATTAAACAAGTAAAAGAGAACAGTCCCCTTCAGAAGTGAAGATTAAAAATGTTCTCATCAAAAAAGTTAGTGAATAGCTGGATTTCCCTCCAAATCCAAAGCAAACACCAATATGTCTGTATGACTGCAGTCTGTCTCACAGTTGTCACTAGCTCTCAATATACATATCTATATCTATGTCTAAAAAAAAAAATATATATGTGTGTGTGTGTGTGTGTGTGTGTGTGTGTGTGTATATATATATATATATATATATATGTCACAAAACACCCAAGAACGCAAATTACGTATAAAACACAAAAATCCAAGTTAGGAAGGAGCTATCACCACTCAGTCGTTGATGTAAGTGATGTAAACAAAGTTACCCCAACAGCTTGTACAGAAATGCAGTTCAATGCTCTAATGCAAATAGCAAATAAGAGACTGGATCCTTCAGATAGTCCGTATCGGCAAAAATAGCTTGAAGCTCTTCCCGTCAGCTGACATCACACTGAAGAAACAGAGACCTATCTGCTCCAAACTGCTGGTCGACCAGCAGTTTGGAGCAGATAGGTCTCTGTTTCTACAGTGTGATGTCAGCTGACGGAAGAGCTTCAAGCTATTTTGCCGACACGGACTATCTGAAGGATCCAGTCTCTATTTGCTATTTGCATTAGAGCATTGAACTGCATTTCTGTACAAGCTGTTGGGGTAACTTTGTTTACATCACTTACATCAACGACTGAGTGGTGATAGCTCCTTCCTAACTTGGATTTTTGTGTTATATATATATATATATATATATATATATATATATATATATATATATATATAATAAATGAGACATCTTGGCTATATACATATAAAGATATAACAATGATACTTGTTTTTTTACATACCTGGAAGGTCTCTTGTGACATTCTGGGTCTGTCATCCCCAATTCCACCATACATCAAGGATTATTGTAGAACCCTCTGTCGAGTATCTGGATCTCTGACAATGGTCAGGATATCCTCAGTTTTAGTTAGTGGTGGTTCAGTAACAGGACCACCTTCCCATAGCCACCTGTTCAAGGGCAATTTGAATTAGCCCTACAGCAGGCAGAGGTTATCGTGCCATTTTCCCGGTGTCATATTTGGGAGCATGTTCTTCCATTCCATCTGACAGGATTAATGTCATTGATCACTTGTTGCTATATCCTTTTTTTTGGCAGAATGGTCACCTCTACCTCTACCTAACATAAAAGCTGCATGATGATGTAAGGCCTGGATAATAACCTCATTTTCTGCATCACTATATGGGGGATTATGGGGTGCAGACTTCTTCTTGGGTCCCATATCCCTATATGAGATGAAACAGCAAACAGACGCAAACAAATCAAATATAAAATACTTAGACAGGATGTCTATTAGCTCTGTTAAGTGTGACTACATGCACCCAACATGCACACAAACAATTTAAACATTATAAGTGCTCACTATGACTACACTCAAGTTCTTCCACACGCAAAACATGAATTATATGTAACACTCAAGTATCAGTACAGATCTTATAATTCTTTTTTCTAATGGAGATAACACAGGTGTAACTCTGAAGTACATTGCAGCATTAACAGTAATAATTATAACTGTAGCATTAGAAAAGTGAGGCCAAACAGTAGTAAGTGCCACATCCACTACTCTGGAGTTCAGTTTGGTAGAAATACATGAACATTACTTTTTCTTTTTTATTTCCCTGCTAACAAAGATAAAAATGCCAGACCTTCCTACATACTTAAAATACAGTCATCTGAAATACGTGTGCAAACATGACATATAAACTAATTTCTCATGTAGCCTTCAGTAGCATAATTGTAGAAGTAGAGACATGACTGTGGCAAATGAAAGGGATAAAAGAAAAAAATGTAAGAAAATAAAACTACTTTTCAGCATTCATTGCAATTCACCTTGTAATGTTAAGCTAAAAGAATTATGTAAGATGTAGCAGCATACCTTGACAATACAGCACCAAAGAAAATAGTTGCATCTCCCAAAGTCTTTTTTTTTTTTTTTTTTTTTTTTTTTTACAGTATCAAGCTTTGTGTTTCAGAACAGTTGCTGTAGTTTGATACAAGGGCATTAGCTACACAACTGCCTTTACACAGTGTAGAGTCAGCCCTGTGTGCCCTGTGAGTTGCAAGTGAGGTATTAGATCATTAGAATTTCTGAATACCAAAAGTTGCACTAATGTAAACATGGTGTAAGGAGCGACATGATTCCATGCACATGCCCTAGCAATGCAAGAATGAGCATTGAGCAGAGTTTCCTGTTAATGGCTTGCATGTGCCTTTGATTAGTCTGACTGCAAGAACAATAAACTATCACAGTCTATCTTCTTTGATAAACACCTACTGAGGATGTGGCAGGGAGAAGAGACTTGACAAAAAGTCTGAAAGTACATTGAGTGATTTAGGAGATCAACAGATCTAACATTCAAATGCTGGATTTAATGATCAGAGTTACTTCCCCTTAGTAAGAAATATTGTTTATATTAAAGGTAGGCTTTTAAGCATTGGTAAAGAAAACATATGTTAATAAAACGGAGATAAACTTACTAGTATTAAAGTATATATAATGAAATGAGACACCAGAGAGAAAGAAAGAGATGCACCTGCAGTGTTTGCAGTCTTTGTTTACATGCCTATGCTAAATGTTTGCAATATTCAGATGTTCACTGTCAAATGTGAAAAGACAGCTTTCATAACTTGTTTCTGTTGCATTTTCAATGTGACTTGATAATGTGACATTATCATTACATCTAAGATCTTTTTTACCTTGCTAATATATATGTCTTTGTTAGTGGCAACACTGAGAAATACTGTGAAATATTTTTTTCTTTACTCCTGTTTGAGGGTTCAAATCTATACAGCTCCCTGTTGCAACCTAACATATTTGGTTAAACATGTAAAATGTGTATGTAAAGTACTTGATCTACAATATGTTTTGTTAATTTTTCTTGAATCATTTGTGTGCCATTTGGTATTATGCACTGTTGACTGACACCATTCAATAGCATTGAACTGCATTTCACTGCCCAAGTTGAAAACTGGCAAATTTTATTTGGACTGGCATCAATAACACAATGAAGACTACGCCAAACTCCCACCCTTGTTGGTCTAGAGGTATGATTCTCGCTGAGAGTGTGAGATCCTGGGTTCAAATCTCAAACAACCCCTGGATTTTTCTCCAGCACATGCCATACGGAGGCCAACTAAAATCCTTGTCACTTTACTCTGTATCATATAGACTTCACAGGGGAGACTTATGTCTTGTTTACAGAGCAATCTCAGCCCTAGACCTAAATGAACTTACTGCATATCTGTAAATCAAACGGAACTAGATCACCCATTCCAGGGACGTAAATTTGGCCTACAACTTAAGTAAGACATGCTGGAGGGACAGATTTATCTCCCAGCAACTGTTGCATCTTTGGAATAGGCTGCCTATTCTTCTAAAGCAGAGTACCTCTATGACACTGTTCAAAAGGAACCTGGATGACTGAATGGGGTACTATAAATTCTTGTGGTGGAATAATGCCTACAACCCTCCTTGACATGGGCAGTCATTACTAAATGCAATTTTGGGTATTAATTAACATTTCTATTGCATTACATTGTGATGATATGGCTAGGCTTGAAATGATCTCTGGGTTGATAGTCCAGTAATCTCCTATGATCCTGTGATTGTTACACTTTACTCAGCAGGTTGAACAGTACTGAGTGAATAAAGATATTATG
Source organism: Protopterus annectens (assembly GCF_019279795.1). Taxonomy (NCBI): domain Eukaryota; kingdom Metazoa; phylum Chordata; order Ceratodontiformes; family Protopteridae; genus Protopterus; species Protopterus annectens. The sequence goes on along the minus strand of NC_056725.1, from coordinate 951,556,575 downwards.
CTCCTATCTCTCTGGCATACTGTGTAAGGGTATTCAGCTTAGACAAACAGTACAGGTGATGCAGGGATCAAAATCTGTAGTCATATCATTTCACTGAGGGAGTTAATAATCTTTTTCAACACTTATTTTGTTTTATGAATGTGTCAGTGGGGGAACTCAAGTAAGGTCAGTACTGACTAAAAGTGACAAGAGAGATAAGTCATTTGAAATGATGTAAATATGATTTGTATGTGCTGTGTAAACAATAAAAGCATTTATGCTGTTCCTTGTGCCCTTCTTCATTCACATGACATACTAAAGTTTCAATATTGTGAGACATACATGGTTTTACTGATGTGGCAATGAGATGTCAGAAGGTGGAACGCATCACTGTAATGCATTACCAGCTGTGCTAATTTGCACGCCACTTGACTGTGCAAAAGTTACTTTCACAGCTTAAGAAAAAAAGTGAAAATTTTATTTTAGCCTGCCTTACGTAGCACAAACCAGCTTGGCGGCACTGTTTGGCTGTTAGCACTCTAGATAGTACTCAGTGAAGAAAATAGACCTGACAAATAACTTTCTCTGTGGCACAAAGTGTACATGTAGTGAGCTTAAAGATAAAGTACATGTTATGCATGGTTTGAATCCACTTAAATGATACTTTTAAAAAGGGATGTCTGAATACATATTTAATCACATGTTGTGATACCATTCTGTTGTTTTTTTTAAACAACTGTTGTCACTCTTGCTAACAGTGTGATCATTAGTCTGTCCAATTTTACATTATTTGTCATTGACTACAAATGTGATAATATTTTACAGAAAGTAAATGTCTGATGTTGCAATGAGATGTGAGAAGGAAGGAGTTTTCATTTGAATGAACTTCTTGTTCTAGTTATTGCTACATATACCCATGCATTGTATTTAATATACTTTCTGTATTTTTCTCTATCATATATTCATTTTCTAATGTCTTTTCAATTGCTTCCCTATTATATCGATGAAAGTTTAGCTAGTCAAAATGCAAAACATCAATAGTTAAACTCCGAAACAACAAAACTGTGAACAGCCAGCTAAGCGCTTGGCCAACGGATATCACAAAAACCATTAAATCCTATTTAAGTGGGTTAATTAATTTCAGTGAGAAAAAATTTGCTTAGGCGGCCATTCACAGTTTTGCTATCTCAGAGTTTAGCTGTCGATGTTTAGCATTTCGACAAACTAAACTTTCTTCGATTTAATAGGGAACCTTTTCATTTTGCTGTCCACTCAACAATGTGACAGTGGTCACAACTTATTTCATTTAGGCTGCCTTAGGTGGAGCAAACATGCCTATGCCAGGCAGTGGTACACTTTCTTCAGCACTCTGGAAAGTACTGAGAGAAGAAATTACACCTATCATAGAACTATCTCTTTATCTAAAGTGCAGAGACTTTAAAAGAACACAGCTGATCAAGGGGTGAAATCCAACTACAAGATATTTTTAAAACGGGAGTAAGAAACCCATTTTCCCAATTTTTTTAATAGGACTGTAACACTAAATAAAACTGATGATGTTAAACCTGTTTCTTGCAAGTAATTATCAGTAAGTCTTGCATAATGGAATTTTACTGATTGGCGTGCATCATTAATGCTTCACATATAACCTCAAGCTAATAAATATATGTGTCCAATATCGTAGACATGATAATTAAAGTTAATATAAAATTTACTTGCATATGTATAATAGGCACTATACTTTTGTTATAACCATCATGAGTCATCACATATCCCAACTATGTGTTTAAGACATTTATGTCTTCTGAAGTATGTGTAACATAAACCGACCTGTATTAATCAGCACGTTCAACTGCATTCAGCACGTTCAACTGCATCCATCTGAAATGTATGCTAACAGAGATAATGACGTTTACATAGGAATGCATTCCAAGAAATAATTACAACCATACACATTTAGCCCTCTATGAAGTGTATCTCCATTCATTCAGAAATTACTATATGTCTAATTTTAATGCTGGAAAGGTAGATGTCCTTCATATCACTGTTTCAGTATTCTTTACTAAAGGGATTCCTTGCCAAGGGTAGCAGCCAGTATACCAAAGTCTTAGGATTTTATAGACATCATACCTCATGTGTATGCTCCTTTCAAGGTGTAGGGCATAAAGGTAACATGCAGATGTATGTATCTCAGAACCTCTTTGCCAGCAGTCCGAACGCCATTATTGATCATCGGCCTGAACTCTCCTTCTGTGCTTGCTATCATGCCATGTTTCAGATTAAGTGCTGCTTTGAGGGTATCTTCTTCTACTTTTTGTTTGTTTACATGTAATACAGAAAGGGAAAATGACAGTGTGAGAGGCAGATTCATTATAAGGATTGTCACAAGCAGTGTCTCTTCTGTTTGGGTGCTTCTCATGAACATATGAAGTGTTCAGTCTGCCAAGCATTTTTCTTAAGACCACACACAGTCATCTCTCCTCCTTGTACATTTACCTGGAGAACCAACATCTTAAATTGTTGGCTCAGGGTGCTGTGGCAGAGTCTTCCCATCCTGAAGGTCAGCCACCTCAAAAAGAGTCAGGTCTGATTCAGCTGTTGTTCCACCTCCCCAGACATCTCTCTCGAGGTTGGTGAAGGCCCAGAGGATTGCCCAGTTGTTACATCGGATTCTCCTGCTGCGACCATATTAGAGGCTGGCATGAATCTGACTTCTCACATGTCTTCAGGGGTTCTGCAGGCATCCTTTCTGGATGTTGAGGGGGAACGTTGGCTGATCATTTCAGATGGTCTGACGAGGATTCCACAGGTACTTGTTGGGTAAGAGATTCCCACTATGTTAGTTGAATGTAGGTAAGGGTCTGAACCTCCTATGGTGTTTAGGGCAGCCTTCCCTCAGACAAAAAAACAAAAAAAAACACATTTCCCCTGATCCTAAGCATCCCCATAGTGAATGGCAGGATTTTACCCAGTGGTTATTTAATGCATTGATGGCCTTCAGGCATCCACGATGAGTTTCTGTACCTTCTCTCCCGTGGTCATCTACCCCACTCAAGAGGTACAGAGAGCAGGATTCCTCTAAAGAGGACTTGGATGCTGGGGAAGAGTCTTTGGCATATTTCCTCTCAGATCCATTCTCCCTTGCATTATGGCTGTGAGGAAGAAGACTGTGTTAACCCAGACTCTACTCTGAAGAATTTTCCTTTGGAGACACTATTTCTTGTATGATGGAATTTTTTTAAATAAGACTGTTCTTAGGTTTATGACATTCAAAAAAGGTATTATGAGCTCCTTCAGATGGAGTCCCCTAAACCCTTTGCTGTTTCTCCTGTCTTGGCTTTTGGATACCTTTTCAATTACTTCTGTAACCCCGGATTCTCAACCTCCAGCCCCTAAGAAGCCTGACAGATTTCATGAGGTGCCTGAGGAGTGTAAGTTTCTCTACAGATGCCCCACTGCTGACCTGTTTGTGGTGTCTGTCTCTTCTAACAAACCCTGTAAGCTTTTGCCTTCTACTAAACTGCTTCCTTCAGATAAGGACAGTAGAGCTATGGAACAGCTTGGTAAAATGGTAAATACATTTGCCACCTTGGTCTTTCATGTTAATAACTACCAGACCCATATGACCAGGTTTATTTTGGTCCTTCTTTCTTAGACTTCCTAGGCTATCTCAGACCTTCCTTATTCTGAAGGGAAGGCTTTGGCCCTCTCTGTACTGTGCTCTACTTCTCAAGTTGCACACCACTCTATTAAATGCAGCTATGATGCAGCTGATGCCTCCTCTAGGTCTGCTGCTTTTGGTTATTATTGAGATGTTACTCCTGGCTTCATCTCCAGCCATTACCTGTTGATTTTAAGGCTAAACTGCTGTATGCTTCTCTTGATAATAGTAACTTGATCGGTTCTTCAACTGCTAAGCCTTCTAAGTGTCTGCCGGATAAGGATAAAGCCTTGCAGAAATTGTGGCATATATTTGTTTCTACTATTATTAAGTTCCAGAGGAATTATCCATCTAAATCCAGTTTTGTTCAGACAGCTTTGCCCTTCTCCCAAAGGCAAAAACTGTTCTAGGTGAGTTCCTCCTGCTAAATCTACTCAGACTCCCACTTATCAGAAACCTCCTTTTCCAGACAAGCCAGGTTCTAACTGTTTGCTTCCCCCTTTCTTGAGTCACGTTTCCCTTATCTTTTCCTGTCCCTTCCCAATTGGTTACAGATCACTCAAGACTCTTGGTCCTGTCCATCATCCGTCAATGATAATTTATGTTGTGGAAATCTTTTCTTGGCATTCCTCAACCTTGTAGCTAAACCATACAATCCAGAGCCATGAGTATAAAGTATACACTTTAATTGCAGTCCGGGAGTAGTACTAGTGGAGGTGGCAATTTTGTCAGCAGGCAGGAGTGGTGGAGGATATAATGAATAGGTGCCTCAGTGCACATATCGGCAGGGTTAAAAAAAAGTCCCGTGTCACATTGCAAAGACAATGTCAGATTCATCACTGACCTAGAGAGTTGGTGCAGGAGAAAGTGATAATAGTTCTGAGTGAAGACTAGATTCTCACTGTTCTCAAGCCGGACATGGGTGCACCTTCAATGTCCTTACTTATGCCCAGTCATGGTGTCCTCCAGTCTTTTGTCTCCATCACCATCCCTGTACATCTTGTATGTCTGCAGACACTTCCCAGCCTACCCTACATACCTGACCCTCTCATTCCTAAACACCATTCCCAACATTCCTTTCTCTCCCTACCAAAAAAAAAAAAAAAAAATGGGCACTAGCCCTCAGTCGGTCTGAATACCATTGGTGTAGTATTTCTGCGTCAGTTGCCATCGCTCCAGGACTGACATCAGGTCATCAGTGTTATAAATTAAGGCAGCTGATGCCATTACATCAGTCTTTCTTGCTGAGGAACCCGAAGCAGAAGCAGTTTGCACAAGTACCGGTTGACTGCTACCTGCTTTTTCGTTTCCAAATTGAAGTTGAAGCTTCTAAAGCACCTGACCCTCATAAAGGACCTACTGACCTCCTTGGGGTATGCTATCAATGAAAAGAAATCCAAACTAGTACCCACACAAAAGATTGTATTCCTGGGAGCAAGCTTGGACACGGCATTCCAGATGGCATTCCTTACACCGGAAAAACAAACCTACTTGACAACCTACTTCTCACAAGTAGCCACCTGACTCCAGTTATCTGCAAGGAAAATCCTGCAAGCTCTGGGGTTCATGGCTTCTTGCATTCTACAAATTCCATATGCCAGACTGCATATGAGGAAACTACAATGCTGGAGGGACAGATTCATAACCCAGAGGCTCCCTTCACTCTGGAATAAAATCCCAGTCCAGGTTAGGCAGAGTCCCTCATTGACTCTCTACAAGAGGAATCTTGATGAGTGGATGGGAGATCGTAGGTTTACCCCAGGTATCACTTCTGTGCCACTGTTAGACAGAGGCACAGTATACTAACCTCGAAAAAGGGCATAGCAAAATTAATTTAAAATGGGTGGCGAAAGCCAAACACACTCTGGCTAGGCTTATAAATGCCCTAGGGCAGATAGCCTAGTATGAACCTATGAACCTAAAAACCTTTGATGTCAACACTCCCAAGACCTGGAAACTCTTATACCAATGATTGTTTAAGGAAAGATTTTTTTGGTGGACAGCAGCATGCTACCACAACAAGGGACTACCCTTCTCACAACCCCACGCCACCCAGACCCTCACCACAGATGCATCAGACTATGCCTGGGGGGGCACACCTGGATGGCAGGTGCATTCAGGGCCAATGGATCCCAAACCAAAGACATCTGCACATCAACCAAAAAGAGATGTTAGCTGTTCAGCAAGCTCTGACAGCCTTCAGGCCCCTACTTTCCCCGGGGCCTCTACTGATCAAAATAGACAACACCACTGTGATGTGGTATATCAATAAGCAGGAAGGGACTCATTTGTACCCTCTGTGCAGGCTCACCATGACCCTTTGGCACACGGCCTCAGCCATACAACTACACCTGTTAGCATAATTCCTGCCAGGCTGTCTAAACTCTCTGGCAGACAACTTAAAAATGGATGCTCTATCCTTCCAGTGGGTCAACCTCTCAGTCTATGCATTCCCCCCTCTACCGCTCATTACAAGGCTACTGAACAAAATAAGGGAGAAAAAACTAAGGACAGTCCGATTGCCCCAGACTGGCCATGCCAGGACTGGTACCCTCTGCTGCACAGCCTGTCACCACTGCCATCATAGCATCGCCCTCAGATCCCAACACTCCTGACCCAGAGGAATGGAGAACTCATGCATCCCCAATTGCACAACCCCAGTCTGGCTGCCTGGCTTATTCCCTGACCACTGCACAAGCTGCCAATCTAAGCAAACAAGTTCTAGATGTTATACGTGAGGCCAGATGCCCCAGCTCTAGAAAGTCTTATGCTGACATGTGGAAAAGGTTTTGCACCTGGATCCAGGCTAAGGGAGGCTGAACTGCACAGCCCTCCCCACGTCTCATCTTGGATTACCTAGCTGACCTACTATACAGGGGTCTCGCCTTCTCTTCCATTAAAATTCATGCCTCTGCCATCTCTGCTCATTTCAGCACAGAGGCACCTCTTTTCTCCCACCCTGTCATCGAACAGTTCCTAAGAGGGGCTAACAACTTGAGGCCACCCAGAAGAGCACCTATCCCAGCTTGGGACCTTAACCTTGTTCTGGAAAAGCTCACCTTGCCACCCTTTAACCCAGCAGCATCAGCAGAGTTAAAGTTCCTCTCTGGAAGACAGCCTTGCTTCTGGCCATCACTTCAGCTAGAAGAGTATCTGAGCTACAAGCACTAATGGCTGTAGAGCCCTTCATCATTTTATATGCTGACAGGGTCTCCCTCAGGACTAATCCATCCTTCATGCTAAAAGTGTTGTCCAGTGTGGCTCTCAACCAATCCATTCATTTGCCCACCTTTTTCCCTAACCCACAAAACAAGGGGGGAAGGATTCTGCACTCTCTAGCTGTGCACAGACAACTAAGATTCTACCTAGATAGGACTAAATCATTTAGGAAGACTGCTCAATTGTTAGTCAGCTTTGCTGCAGGAGCAGAGGGCAAGGCCATATCCAAGCAAACTATTTCCAAATGGATAGCACACTGCATCCATTTCTGCTACAAGCAGCATGGGAAACCTCCCCCAAAGGGGGTCAGGACACATTCTTCCACCTCTGCAGCTTTCCTCAGAGGGGTTCCCACCAGGGGCATCCAGGAGGCTGCAACATGAACATCTGTTTATACCTTCACCAAGCATTACCACCTGCCTATCTTCTCCAAATCCAGGGCAGGCTTTGCCACAGCAGTCTTGCAGGGCATCGTAGTCAGCCCCCAGTCTTCTTGACTGCCTCCACCCCTTTCTTCAATTTTGGGAATCAACCCAAATGTAATGACTGTAACAGTGAAACATGAAGAATATAGTACAGTCGTGTACACTTGCCATAAATGTAGATGTTACAGTGTATTCACTGTTGCATTCCTGGTTTCCCTCCTTCCATCCCCCTTGTCTCTCTTTCTCTCTCTCTCTCAATTTCTCTCTCTCTCTCTCTCTCTATCCTTACGAGGATGTTTTGGTATTTACTTTCTACTGGTGGTGTTCTTCCACAGTAACCTAGCTCCTTCTTGGGGGCTCCTGACAGTTAGGGCAAGAAAAATTGATGTAATCGCATTGGCTGCCTTCATTTAGAACACAGACGACCTGACATCAGTCCTGGAGCGACGACAACTGATGCAGAAATACTACGCATCTGGTATTCGGGCCGACTCAGGGCTACCCCAAATGTGATGACTGCAACAGTGAATACACTCTAACATCTACATTTATGGTAAGTGTACACAACTGTACTTTCCTTCATGTCTCTCAAACCACATTGCTGCTATTCCTCTCTGCCTCTGCCTTTCCCTGTTCGCCCCTTTTGTTCAGTAAGTTTTCAGGGTGCTTCAGTAGTGTTATTTTCATGATGTGAAGTACTAATTCCTTTGTGGTATGATGAGCTAATGTTCACATGTGTAGAAAGATTTCTGAATAATTTCAAAGGTTCTAATCAAGTCATTACTAAGTGTTTCTGAGTATTTTTGGTGCACTAAGTTGTGTGCCTGTTGGTTAAATGTTGTTATGAGCTACCATTATCCTTCTTCAGTGATACTATCCTTTGTCCTGCCTCCTCATCACCCTGCTGATGTATTTTCTTCCTTCTGTATCATTATTTCTTCCACCTCTGCATTTGCACAATTTCTAGAATCAGGCAACAAATGCAACTAAGTTTAAATTAAAGTACATGCTTATGGTAATATCTTGGGATCTGATTGCTTTTGTCTGCATTACTCTGCCTCACTTCATGCCACTGTGCTAAGCTATGTTTAGTTAGTTTTTGAACAAGATAAAGAGTTAATGTATGGATTACAGTGGTCAGTGGGGTAATGAAAATGAATACATACATTCATGTTTGATGAAATCTGCTGTTCATATAATAACTATTACAATTATGGCTTTCTACATAGTGTGCTAATGTAATACTCTGGTATAAATGTGTTTCCTTGGCTTGCGTAAATGTTTAAATACATATTTATTTTTTATTTATTTAACATTTGTTTACTGGCAAAGATCAACTGGGACAGAGCCCATTTTCAGGGAAGGCCTGGGGAGAAATGCTCCAGGCGCATGTCTTTGGAATGTGGGAGGAAACTGGAGCACCCGGGGGAAACCCACATAAACGCAAGGAGGACATTACAGACTCCACACAGAAGGCACCCTAGCCTAACCCTAAGACCCTGGGCAATTTAGTAACAAATGCCAATTCTTTCTAATAATATCATAGGTAATGTTGATATCATTTGAGTAGGTAAGATCTACCCTATTGATCCTGTTAGTCTCAATCATACTTGTTCAACTGAGGCCCTCTGGAAAATATGGTTTGGCTGCAGTATCACGCATAGAATGTACTTGATTCAAACTCATTTGGACATCCTTCTTAGGATACCCACATGCTGCAAACTCTGTACTCATACTATCTACCAGGGCTTCGTATTCAGTATTAACATTGCAAAGCCTACTGGCTCTCATAAACTGCCCTTTCATAATTTTTCTCATCACTGTCCAGGATGCATAATAGACCTATGTAAAATCACTTTCTTCCTGCAGGGTTTCCTGTACATCATTGTATTAAAACCTCAAAGGTCATCTGTCTTAACTGAAACATCTAAAAAATCAATACTATTATATGATCCATGATGAGTGAACTTCAAAAATGTGGTGGTACCATGCAAGGACTCTGTAAAAGCATTCAAACTATCCATTGCACCCATTCACAGAATAAAAATGTCATCTATAAAATGCCTGTATAAACTCACAAATTTGGAAAACTGATTGGTATTCAGTACTTGTTTACATACCCAGTAAGCAAAAATAAGGTTGGTGTAGCTGTTGGGCACACACCGTGCCCATAGCCACGCCAACCTTTTGCATATAATATTGACTCCCAAAGATAAATACATTGTTCTCATGAATTAGTTCTAACAAGGTACAAGTAAGATCTATCCTACTGGTGGTTAAGTCAGTATATTCTGTAGAGTCGAGTGATATTCTCATTACCAATATCATTTGGTATGACTATAAAAAGAGAATTTACATTGAGGGTCACTAAACAAATATTACTGACATCCCTTTTAACATATGACCATTGATATAAAGCTTTGAGAAATTCTTTCTTATCTTGCAGTACAGTTGGTATCACATTCAAGCCAGATCTAAGTGTCTTTTCGACATAAATGGAGAATGGTTCCATAGTCCAAACTTTAGAAAATACAATTGGACACACTGAAGTTTATTCTGATCCTTATGGATCTTAGGAAAACCATAAATTATTGGTATTGTTGGATGTTCCACACAGAAGTATTCAAAACGTCTCTTGTGATAAGCCCTGTCATACTCTCTAAATAAAATTGTCTGTCCATAACAACTATGACTCCTCCTTTATCAGAGGAGTGAATCTCTATATGTGATGCTTCATGTAGTTCTCTTAGTGCAATCTGTTCATCACAAGATAGGTTATAAAATGAAAATCTGTTTTTTTGTTCAGAGACTCAAAACTTTCAGTTTCACAAGTGCTAACAAATGCTTCCAAGAATGGATGTATGTTTGGAGTAAAAATAGTTTTTTTTTTTGTTTTTTTTTTTTTTTTTATGTTTGGAGTAAAAATACTTGGTTACTTAAAAAGATTTTCCTCTATAAGGAAAGCACATAGACAATGATATATTTCTTGAAACAGTCTTAAGTCTTGAGTATATCTGAAACATTAGAAGAAGACAAAAATGCAGCCCCCTGTTCAACAACGGAAGTTGTGCTTCAGTGAGAACAATAGATGAAATATTGAATATCAGTTGACTTACTAGTGTGTTTTGTCCCTGTCGACATCCCTCCTGTTGTCACTGATTGATCCATTCGATGTAAGCACCCCTTCCTTGAATGACTCTTGGAACATTCTCTCGAATGCCCCTTGTCTATAGGTAAAGGGGCTGGGAGGTAAAAAGGCATACTAGATATCACTGGTTGAGCTGTATGCATAGATGGATTCAAAGATATGGGAGGGGCGTTGTTAGTCAGTCGCATTGTTTCTAGATGCAGGTACTTCAGTAGACTTCACTGACTCTCCAATGATGGGAGATGGGAGTTTTGAGTATTCATAGCTCTGCTGCAGTCCTGCTTAGACCAAGAGAAGACATTCCCATTCTTGAAATCTCTGAGCTCTAACTGTATTTTATAGCTGTCTCCTGAAAATTTGTTTAATATATCTGTCTATATGGCACATATTTCTCTAAATAGAGTCACTTCCAAAGGTTGGAAAAAATCTATTCAAAGACATATGTAAGCAAACCCAGCTTGCAAGTTAATAGATTGCCACTGTTTCAGAAGTTCTGTATATGCAGTACCATTTCTGGGCATCTTCAATATTCGAAAGCTCAATGATAATCTGTTTGCGCTATATAATTCCTCATCTTTTTTTTCTAGTCAGCTTGTCCTCTTTTGGCGTTTAGATTATTACCATGCTCTGCTCTCCAGAGATGCATTTCCCTTATTTTTACACACTACTGCTTTGTTGCACTTACACATTTTTCTTCGAATCTGTCTTTCCTTTAACCATTGTTATGCCATTCTTTCTGCTTTCCTTTCCTATAAGTACGTGTTCTAAGTGATCAGGCACATTTTCACTCGGAAGATCATATTCTTTTGCCTTCACTCCTCCCAGCCTGTTATAGTTACAGTCTTTGGAACTTCTGGGCTTAATTTGGACTTTACAGGAATTGGTAAGTGATTGATTGACTGTATTGTTTTCAACAGCTGAATCATTATTACCATTGCTGTGTAGTTATTGTATCGCCAGTTTTACTCCATCTGTCAAACAAGCCCTAATATCTCTCTGTAAGTACCAGTACTTTATTTATGTGGTTCTTTTAGTATTACATATACGTTTATCCCAGTTTTTAACAATGTTTGTTCTCTAGCCCTTATCTCCTCCTCCTTATCTACCCGGGTTCCGGTCAGAATTTCGAAGCTCAAAACTTAGAATTTCATATGATCGAAGATTATATATTCGAAGTTTCAAAACTTTGAAATCCTGAATGGAGATCAGCATACAGAGCAGACCGGGGGATTTCCCTTGTCCTCGCTGTAGTGCGATCTCAGAGTTGGCATATTTAAGTTGCGAGGGGTGTGGGAGGTGCTGCATACACATGTTTTAGTGGTTGGTTGGTGTTTTGTGGGGGGGGTTCACAATTTTGAGATTGCAAGATCTCATGATTCTGAACTCAATATTCTGAAACTCGAGATTTTGGGATTTCAAAATTGTATAGTGAACCCATCTACCCTTATCTATAGAGTTTTCTTATAACTGCACTCCAGTCATGACTGTCTTCCAGATTTTCTGAATTCCTACAAGACTATTCCATTTACTGTATCCTCCTGTAGCCACCACATTAGCACAGGAAATTAAGCATGTCCACCTCATCCCCATGTTTTCTCCACACCCATTCTTACCCTTTCCCCTTATTATCAGATCCACTTATGGTGAAAAGGGAAATTCATACCTCAGCCACTTTCTGCTGCACTCCCCTATGATACTCCTCTCTTTATTAACACCTCTACTTTTCCATCTCTAACAAGTTCCCTTTACATACATTGGATCTTTCCTTCACGTCTTGTATCATGAAAAAGGAAATTCCTGTTAATAGAAAAAGAGTTTTGTCATTGGGAGTATGCATTTCCTGTTGCCTTACCACTTCAGTCTTTAGTAATAATTTTCCTACTAGCATCCATTTTTTTTTTCTAATTCCATTTCCCAAGTAAAGTCTTCTTGGTACAGTATTCCCCTATGGCAGAATTTTTATTTTTTTGTCTCTCCTTGATGTAAGAACTTTCACCAATATTTTGCATCCATTTTAAATGGGTCCACTATAATGGTTAAGGTCTTTACCTCACAACTACAATGTACAAGATTTGATTCTGACCTTTGAGTGTTAGCTAGACTTGTAATAGTCGGTAGGCAGATAGCTTAGTATTTACCAATGAACAATGAACCTGTGATATTTGTCTGCATCTGGCTAATTTTTTATTCATAGGTTCATAGGTTGGTACTAGGCTGTTGGCCCTAGGGCCTATACAAGCCTAGCCATAACAATTCAGAGGATATTTCTTCCCACAATATTTACTTCCCTGGACCCCTGTCTAGCAGGGCGACTGACGTGGTCCCCGAGGTGAATTTCCTATCTCCCATCCAATCGTCAAGGTTCCTTTTGAAGAGGGCCAAGGAGGCATTCTGCTTGACATGTATGGGCAGTCTATTACAAAGTATGGGGAGTCTCTGGGTCAGGCACCTATCCCTCCAGCATGTTTTGTTCATTATGATGACTAGGTTTAGATCCCTGGAGCGTGTGGCTCTGCGGGATTGGGATTTCTTTAAGTGGAGCATGTCCAATAGCTCAGGGTTTGACATGGCCTTGAATGTTAAGCAGATATCACCACTGAGTAGACAATATGCCACAGAGTGTAGCTGGAGTTTTTTTTGACGGTCAGCATAGGGCATCTGCTTTAGGCCTGTGATTCTTTTAGTGAGGTATTTCTGTGGCCTTTCCAGCTGTTGCAGATGTCTTGTGAGGTACATACCAAACGGGGCATTGTACTCTATAATGGGTCTAATGAGGGATGAGTACAGTGGGACAATGACCTCCTTTTTTCTGGATGAAAAGCCCTTAGTGATGAGGTGTGCCACATAGAAGGATTTCTTGACTGTTGTGGCGATGTGGTTATCGAAGGTGAGGCCACTGTCCACCTGTGTCCCTAAGTCTCTCATCACACTTTCAGTGCTTAGTGTACTGCCACCTATGTGATAATTCATGGGTACATGTTTTTTCCCAATGGGGATAACTATACATTTCTTGGCATTAAGCTTGAGACCAAGGCTCTGGCACCAGGCATCAGTTTCTGTAAGACCCTTTTGTAGAATATCCACATCATTTGGCGATTCAATAATAGCTCCAAGTTTGCAGTCATCTGTGAACTTTATTAGCCAGAGTCCCTTAGTGTTGGCCTGTACTTCAGAGAAGTAGATACCAAACAAGAGCGATCCCAGGACTGAACCCTGAGGTACTCCACTTGTCACCTGTCTGGAGCTGGATTTGGAGTCAGCTACTTTTACAGTCTGACTTCTGTCAGTAAGCTAGTTGACAACCCATCGAATGACGTAGGGATTCCTTTCTTCAACCACTAGTAATGCAAACAACTTTGCCTTTTTCAGTCTTATTTTTCCATGTTTTTGAAACTTTTCTTTTACTCTTGCTAGCCCTTCTCCACAAGTTGCAAAGAGTACCCAAATTTATGAGCAACTATCCCCTCTTCAGTTTCTGTGTTAACTCTCTGATGTCTTCTGACATCATTTTTGTCCTAGAAGCTTATCTGATTGACGTTCTCACCTGTTATTTCAAAGGCTTAAATGAGTCTGTGTGTGTGTGTGTGTGTGTGTGTATGTGTCACACACACACACATATATATATATATATATATATATATATATATATATATACACACACACACACACACGTACACACGTGTGTTAGTGCAGAACTGTTGGCGTTGAAGTGCTGGTACAATTTAACAAATGTCTTTTCTAGCTTATTTTTTTCTATGATGCAGTGAGTGGGAGTTCTTTTGTTTTATCTATGATTGATCTTGCCTTTATCGAGTTCATATGCACAAGTAAAATATACACCTCCAGGAGTTAATATGAATCCACAAGATACACCAAAAGACAGATTTGCACACAGAGTGTTTTTAAGTTTACAAATCATGCCCAAAGTTCAATCGATAAAGGTGTTCAGGTGTTCATCTCACCTTTTTACTGTGTCCCAAGATCTTCAAGTTACAAGTTCCTTCACAGTGTGTAAGAAGAGCATTTAACATAGCCGGTAGACACTAAGCAGAGGGACAGGGTTTGAAGAACTGTGACCTCTGGCTGCATGTAAAACAAGCAGACAGGCAGGATAAATTGTTCATTTTGTATCTGTTTTCAGATGTGGTGCTCATTATGGACGAGTGCCAGTTGTCTGCATGGCTAGCTAGACAAAATATTAACAAAGAGAATATGATACGAAGCATGGTAATGGATCATCTTAAATTGCTAAAAAGATATTACTAAACACATGCTTGATGCACGAAGTACAACTTATATTTCTCTGCTGAAGTTCTTGTATTAATAATAGAGCATTTACCTCATTGCTTCCTACAAGAATATAGTAGTTAGGAGAGTAGAGTTCCTGTGTATCCTATAAAGTACAATCATCTTTTAAGGAGACTGCCCTGCACTCCTGAAATGAGTATTCTTGTTACTGTTTTAAAGTCTAATTTCTGAAGTCCTGATACAGATACATTCATAAAACTAAGGCATGTACATGCTTGCGTGATTTGGTAAGCATGACAGTGAAGTGGTCAGCATGGGATGCCTAGAGCTGGAGTTATTAAGGAGTGTTTACAAAAAGTTATGAAAAAATAGAACATAGTTCCATGTTAACATTAATAATGCAAAAACGGGGTATGATGCTCTCATTTTGGGGGTGTTAATAAAAATACATTAATACATGACTGTTTATCCAAAGATATTCCAAAAAGCACTCTTTTGGTAAAGCAGCTATGACTGTTAATTACATTTTGATAACTGCATTCATTTTGTAAAAGCTGTGTGGCCCACAGGTGAACAAGTGATGCCATTTCATGCAAAACATTAAGGCTCACAGTGCTGCAACTGATTGCCATGTAACATAAACGGTGTCATTGATCAATATTGAGATTCATCATATTGATCACTGTTGCAGCAGCCTTAGCTGTATGGGTTTTGTCCTGCCAAGGGCATAACAGCCAGCACCTTCCATGTGCACAAACCATCAAGCAGCTCAAGCTGAACTGACTAAGATAAGTTTGTGTGTGAAACCCTTCAGAGCTTTACTGTTGCCGAAGAGTACACTTATCTGAGGCTTTCAAGGATCAACTGTTATCTGCCCAGCAAAGGAACAGAACAAGCCAAGTTCCATTTGGGTAAAAAAAAAACTTCTATTTTCTTATCTGTGTTGCTGTTTTATCACCTTCCTCTACAACAAAGTTATTTTAAAGCTAGGAGTTTGTTTGTTTGTGTCTTTCGGCTTTTCCCGGTTAGGGGTCGCCATGGTGGAACTTCGGTCCGCTAATGATTGTCAGTAGATTTTTACGTCTTTTAATGGACTGTCACAAGACTAATGTACCTTTAGATGGAGCTGTCATTTTCCTTGTCAGTTTAAAAATGCTGTAAATTGCCTGAGAATAATTTTTCCATTGAGAAGTTCTGTTTATATTACTTTTGCGGGACTGGCATAGTGTTTTAAAGTGCTTTTTACTCTGTTTTTCTGTCAAAAAGTAGCTTTTGTAAGCTAGTAGTGTTTACTGTCATTTGCTGCTTGCCTTAACCAGGAAAGTGGCACCATTTTTGTCTTGAATATGGAACAGACTACTGGTTGGTTATCTTCCAGCTACAAAAAAGAAAAAAATTAACCAAACAGCCTTTACCAACACAGCAGGCTAGTAATTTGCCTCAGCCACATGCGAGTGACTCTGCTGTGGCCATTTATTATACCTCAGACTACTTATCTTTTACTATGGATCTTTCTGGTGTAGCACCTGCAGCCACTATGGGCTGAGGGTTAGCCACCTCCTCTGTGGCTGTAAGGGTGCCCTCAGAGGACAAGGGAGAAACGATATTTTTGGTCCTGGGAGAGGGAACTGGAAGTTTTCCCTTTTCCCTCTTGTGTTAGAATGCTGTACCCATCCCTGGGCCAGCTGATGCTGCCATTAGTAACACAGCTGGACATATTTTTCCTGTCAAAAAGAAACAAAGCCAAGCCCATATCTGCTCCTTCTCAAATTTCTTTAAATAGTAGTAATTTACTTGGTCTGGCTCAGAGTTTAATTTGGGCTATTGATCCTTGTAAAGTAGATTCCAGTAAAAGAAAGAAGGATGCCTCTTTTCTTAGAGATTCGGGATCCTGAATCTCAGCAGGAAGACCCAGTGATGGATTCAGTGTTTTTTCCTCAGATTTTTGAGTCAAACTCAGAGGAGAGGTCAGTTTCAGGTTCTCCCTGTGGGAATTCTTTTTCTCTGAGTCTATTGCTAGACTGTACGTTTTCAGTGGGAGAACACTGAGGTTTTCACAATTCCTCAGAAAATACTATGAGTTATTACAGAAGGATTTTCCAGATCCTATTCCCAATTATCCTATTCTGTCTGCTTTAGAGGATGTATATTACTGCCTGCAATTTTTCTGATAGTCAGCCAGTCCATAAAAAGGCGGATAGACTGAATAAGATATGTCTTATCTGCAGTTTATTTTTGTGAGGAAAAATCTGCTTTAAATAATTTAGTTTCTTCTGTTGCACAGATCATTACTCAATGTTTGCATGTGCATGACTCTGCTGGTACTTCTTCCAGGGCTATGGCCACTGGTACTTTTTGCATGGCTGCATTCTCTGAACCTCCCAGATGTTAAAATGAGATTTTAAATTCAGCCTTGGATAGAGATTTAGTGTTTGGCCTCTCTGATGCAGAGGTGATTAAAAAGTGTGATGAAAGCAGCAGGCTTATCCAAGGAATATCTAAGATTTTTTTCATTCGTCCTTTTCCAAATTTTCCAAGGAGTTTTCTATCGCTTCATCCAATTTTGGCAAAAAAGCAGACTAAACGTTCTCAACAAAGCACAGGTAAAAAGATGTTTAAGAAGAAATGACAAAGGGGGTGTTATAAAAAGAAATCTCAAACAGTCCAAAACCAAAGACAGTCCAACAAGTATTAATGGCTATTCAAGAAACCTTGTGACCCACTTCCACCCTGACCCCTTTTTTTCTTCCAAAAAGTCTGAATCTCCATTTTTCTTTAGCAACAGATAGTTTCAGACAACTAGTTTCTGAAAATAATTC
This sequence comes from Protopterus annectens, assembly GCF_019279795.1. Classification (NCBI taxonomy): domain Eukaryota; kingdom Metazoa; phylum Chordata; order Ceratodontiformes; family Protopteridae; genus Protopterus; species Protopterus annectens. The sequence continues at coordinate 951,539,076 of NC_056725.1, read as the reverse complement.
ATCAGGGTTGCAGATGGCAGTGGGAGGAAATTTCTCCTTTCCAGTGTGTCATTCCTCATTCTCTAGCTCACACCTTTTTGTTTCCAGCAGTTCTTCATCACATGCTATTGCAAGGAGTGATGGACCCTGTTCCTCCCTCCTAAGAGGGGGAGGTTTTTATTCAAAGATATTCCTAGTACCAAAGAAAGAAAATCTTTGAAGACCAGCTCTGGGTCTTTCTTTACCAAACTTATTTGCAATAGTGCCCAAATTCAAAGTGATGTCACTTTACAAACTGTTACCTCCTCTTCCTCTTTCAGGTTTTCTGGTAACACTAGACTTAAAAATTGCTTATTGTCACTTCCTAACTCATCCAGACTTCAGATGTTTTTAAGGTTTTGTGCGTCTGTCTTACCCTTTGGACTATCCACTGCACCAAGAGTGTTCACCAAGTGTCTAGCTCCACTCTTCATTTCTCATTGCAGGCTACAGAGTATCTGCATTTTTCCATATTTAGATGACTTGCTTATCTCGCAGAGTCTTTTTCAAGGCATCAGGAATATCTCTCTCTTGTGTGAGAGATCTCTTACACAAGCTAGGATTTCACAAAACATTAAAAAGTTTTTCTTCACTGTTTCACACAGGATTGTATTCCTGGAATGTCAACCTAGACACCTCAGTCCAAAGAGATTTTCTTTCACAGGAAAAAATAGATCTAGATCAATTTCTAAGGTTTCCTACTCGGACTTTGGTCACTATGAGGGAATGCCTCAGGATTCTAGGTCTCATTGCATCTAATATTCTCATGATATCCATGGCAAGACTCCATATGAGAAAGATACAGTGATATCTGAAATCTCTTTGATCCCAGCACCAACAGTCTTTATCTTTTGAAATCCCAGTGTTTGGATTTGTCAGAAGATAAATCATTTGGTGGAGACAACAGATATTCTTAAATGTAGGTCTCCTTTTCTCCCACCTACTCCAAAGCAGTCATTCACCCCAGCCACTTTTGACTTTGCTTGGGTCACAGTTTTGGGAGGGATAAAAGTGCAGGGGGATGCAGGCATGCAGGCACATAAATATCAAGTAGATGCTTGCCCTGATCAAGGCATTCCACTCTCTGAACCATCTTTGGTCCCCAGGATTTCTTCAAGTGGTTACAAACAATACCATGGTCATTTGGTACATCATGTAGGGGTCAAACAAGTCACACCCCCTCTGTGAACTAGCCATGTAAGCTGGGATATAGCTTCACAGCGCTATCTCACTCTACAGGCATCCTACATTCTGTCAGAGCAAAGTCATGCAGAAGACAAGCTAAGCAGGACCAGGGCAGACCTTCATAAATGGAAACTAGATTAAGGGTCTTCCAGAATTTGATCCATTTGTGGGGAGTTCCTCATGTAAACCTCTTTGCCTCATCTCTGAACAATTGACTGATTCCATGCATGAAGACCTCGAATATGGATTCCTCTTTTTTTCCTTGGACAGGAATGTTCCTGTATGCTTTTCATAGGTTCATAGGTTAGTACTAAGCTAACTGCCCTTGCAAGCCATTTTAAGCGTAGCCAGTTATCCCTTGTGAAACTCAAACCCTGCACCTTGTGTTTGTAAGGCAAACACATTAACCATTAGCCCACCCTCCCACCCTTTCCACTAATAACTAGAGTACGTATGAAGATTCAGAGGGAATCCCCCAAAGATCATTGTGGTGACTCCGTTCTGTCACAGGCAGCCATGGTTCTCCCTTATTTTGGAAATGGCCAGGGGCAATTACCACAAGCTTTCTCCCAGACTGGATCTACTCAGTCAAGAATTGGGGTGTTTGATACACCCCAACATAAGTCAACTTCACTTGACTGCATGGATGATAGGGTCTTAATTCTTTTAGACATCTATTTACTGAGGACATGCAGCAGAACAAATGGAGGCAAGGAAGCCTGCTACTAAAAAAATCAGGTATTAGCAAATGGAAAAGGTTTTCTAGCTGGTGCCTGTATCATAACCAGCTTCCATTCAGGGCTAGTTGCTCCCTGGTTTTATAATATTTCTGAACTACTATTATATTACCTTTCTTATTCCTCTATCAAGGTACATTTATCAGCCATTTCAGCACGTCTGCTCATAGATCTTCCTCTTTAAATGAAGTCTCATGTCAAAATGTTTTTGAAAGGGGTTTTACATAAGAGGCTTCCAAGAAAACCAGTGGCCCTCCCTTGGCATCTTCATTTTGTGTTAGAGAAGCTAACACTTGCATCATTTGAACCGGCTAATCTGTCTGACTTGAGGCTCTTAACATGAAAAAGTTTTACAGATTGCCTGCAAGAAGGGTGTCTGAGATGCAAACTCTTATGGTGAGTCAGCTGTATCTCATTTTCCATGGAGGCAGTGTTTCTTTGAGGATTACTCCTTCATTTATGCTTAAATTGGTATCCAAATTTAATTTAAGTCAAAGTATCCATCTCCCTATTTTCTTTCCTGAACCTAAAAATGATGGAAAAAGAACACACCATGAATGTCCACAGAAAACTAAGGTACTGTCTTGACTGACCCTAAATCATTCAGATCTTCAGTTCAATTAATTTTTTGTGAAGTTAAAAATGGACAACCTGTGTCAAAACAGAATATTTCCAAATAGTTGTCTAAGACTTCTACGTTTTTCCATACCATAACAAAACTGTTCCAGGTAGGATCATGGCCCAGTCTACCAGGCCTTGGCTTCATCTATGGCTTTTTGATAAGGGTCTGATTCTAGAAATTTTCTAGAAGCCGCTACTTGCTTCTCTGTGCATACTTTCACAAAGCAGTCTAAGCTTGATTCCTTCCCTAGGTCCAGATAAGGCTTTGGTATGTCCAAATGGTTGTCTAAGACTTCTACCTTTTTCCATACCATAACAAAACTATTGCAGGCAGGATCATGGCCCACTCTACAAGGGCCTTGGCTTCATCTATGGCTTTTTGAAAAGGATTTGATTCTAGGAATTTTCTAGAAGCCGCTACTTGCTTCTCTGTGCATACTTTCACAAAGCAGTCTAAGCTTGATTCCTTCTCTAGGTCCAGATAAGGCTTTGATAGGACCATTCTCCAAGGCTTCTTGGACTCTTCATCTTCCACCTTCCAAATATGGTAGGCTAGGGTAATTTACCCTTGTAGCTAAGGCTAATGCAGCACTGATCAATATGATGAACATCGTGCGGTTGTGTAAGTGAAGTTACCATAACAGTAGCTGTTCGAATGACCACTGCTGCAGTAGCCACCCCCTCCCTCCACGCTCCTTGTTTTTTGGTGTGCTTTTTATGCCAGGGTTTGGACATGTATTTTTTGTTGTTCCTAGCTTTGACCTTATAGGAATTAGCATCTCTCTTTTGGCAGGAAAGCTGTGATGGACTTCACACCCAAACTCAAGCTGCCTGACATTTTGAGTATGTGGAAGATGCCCTGAAGCTTTGGAAGCTGTCCGACTGTTATATCCTTGCCAAGATATAACCCATATAGCTAAGACTACTGCAGCAGTGGTCATTCAAAGGTTATTCAAACATCTACTGTTATGGTAAGTTTACTGACACAACTGTACTTTTTGAAATATTGTGAAATTATTTTATGCATAGTTTGTTTTGATTTGGTAACATTATAAGGCAACAGTATGACATTCCCTTTTGCCATACATCATTGAAAAGCTCCTTAACTGCTATCGTGTCTACCAAAGAGGTATTATATTTTACTTGTTTTCTAACTCGTACCATTTATCAGGTATTATAAACCTAATGAAAGTGTGATTTCACTACTGTAGTTTGGAATAAAGCTGTCAGGAAACAAGTGGTCTCCTGGCTTAGAAGATTTCAGAAAGCAAAGGTGTTAATTAGACTCCTTCTTTTCAGGATTAAATGAGATAAGTACTGCATATTCTGTCCAGGTAATACAATTGCTGGAGATTTCCAGTTCTTTACTTTTGAATCGTAAACAGGACCTGCCATTTGGCCATCAAACTGTGACACGTTTAGTGAATTATCACCCGATGGTAGCATAAAATAAACAAAATAGTATTAACAGACGTGACCTATACCATAAGAATGGAGTATCCAGAAAAATGTGTCTCATCCAGAAGTTTACATGAAATGAATTAGTGTTAAAGGCCTTTAATGATTCATGAGTAACAGAGATGAACTGAGCAGCCAAATGCTCTGGATTATGCAGAATGCTCTGCATTCAACCATAAGTGAACCCATTGTTCTGCACTGAACAGCTTTGGCTCTGCTACACAGCTTTTGTTTGGTTTACATACCACAATTACTGCCAGTCGGCATTGTGGTATACAAACCAGTCAAATAGCTTTTCTGCTTTTCTGCATTGAACAGCGTTGGCTGTGTTTTTTGACTGGCTCATATACTGCAGTTACAGTGAATTGCCATCGCGGTATATGAACCAATCCAATAACTGTTCCTGAGGACGTGAGCGAATGACAACTCCCAAATATACATGACCATTTCCATTGCTGGTATTGTAGTTTTTTTTACCTTGGTACTGTTTTGCTTATTTTATTTTTTTCCCTGTGCTTAAAAGCATACCCCTCAACCTCTGGGTGTGTATTGGGTTTTTGACTTATTGTTAAGAGTACAAATGGTCCTTATATGAGGACATGCAAATTCATGTGTGTTTCTCATATGCTGATGACCTTGCTTTGTTTGGGGCATTCTTCATTTCTTTCTGACAATCTCATGTATTCAAAAATGAGTTGCGTATGGGGATGCAATCCCAAGCAAGTATTTTTCTTTCTATATAGAGAAATGGGAATTAGACTTTCTATACCCAACATTTGAATTTTTACAGTTCTGTTAAATACCAATGAAAAATCTCAAAGCACTGGAAAAGTCCATGTATGTCCATGGACTGTTGTGATGCAGGCAGTGCCCATTTGTATCTGGGTAATTGTACTGTAGGCAGTATGTGGTCTTGAGCTCAACTATCCACAATACTAACTCTTACATACAGGCAGTGTTAGTCACAAGCAGCATAGGAGTGAGAGTTGTCAGGTGAGGACTATGCACATGTAAGACAGTATTCTGTATGAGCCATCCATCTTCATACATGGGAGTTAGCTAACATCTTTATTTTTTATTTTATTTGTTTATTTAGTTTAGTTTAAGTGCACTTTGGAGCTCAAACATACAGCATATTCTTGCTATATATTCAGTTGCCTGTGTCTGCAAGAGAGTGTGTGTATTATTAAATACTTACATATGGTATATTTTAGTTGAAAGTCCATGGCCGTTGTGAAGGTATACTTTTCGCACAGTGCAAAAATAAGGTGTTCCACATTTTGACTGTTTGCCACACATTGCTATGGTCTGTGTTCCACACTGGCCTCTTAGCAGGTTGAGACGTATGGAGATGAAATATCTAGCTAAGCATGAGTTTTAAATTAAATTTAAACGATTTATATTTTGCATCAGTCAGGTCTTGTTACTTAATACAACTGTATATTTCCCTGTAGTTTGCATGTACAACAAATTCACTTCCTTTTTGCAGCAAGTGAATCTAACATTTTATCGCTGTTTCCTCCTAACCCCCTCCATTTCTAGATCCCTAAATTTATTGTTGCTCAAGTGAGGAATTTAAATGTGGAAAATCAGAAGAAACTAGCAAGAGATAGACCTATGAAAAAATTGCTAAAGAAGAGGATACCTGAACGGGATAAGCAGGACAAGCAAGATAAGAGCCTTATAGAAGTAAGTGAAAGTTGGTTGTTTTGGTTGCTAAGTTAAATGTGTCAAAAAGTTTTCAGCATTAACTGTTCTGCTCTTTCTCATGGACTATGTAGCTTGTCTCAAGTCTTTGACTTTCTTCCTGACCCTTACTGTGTGGATGTCTTCCTGACCCTTACTGTGTGGATAATGAACATAAAATCACTGGTTTATTTATCAAAGTATTTTTGCAAATGTCATATCCAGAATGAGTTGCTGAGTTACATGCAGCTCATCTTTAATGTGTCATGAAACATTGTTATAAAGGATGGTTTAGTTCTTCCATGATGATAATAAGCAAACTTTTAAACTGAAAATATGTTTCCATCCTTCCTCTCTCCTCCCTCCTGCTGTTAGAATAACATTGCTGTGTGAAATGGAAAATGGTGGACGTAGGTTTGAAAACTGATGCTTTTGATAGAATCATTCTTACCTTCACTTTTTTATAGACTTTAAGAATGGAAGTTATGTTTCTAGTACTTCGGCTTACCTTTTGCACTATAGAAATCCCTTGAGAACTATGTAGACAAATACATACTTGTACCCACACCTCTCAGCTGTCCAGATTTTCAGAGAATGTCCAGATTTTTGGTCTGTTCCTCATAAAATTTCTGTTTTTCTAGCAAATCACTGGGATGATCTGAGGAATGGAATCACTAAATAATGACATACATTCGAGTTTTAGACTTTATATCCTCAAGAAAATGTATTTCAACACAAACCCTATTATTCTAACAACTTTCTAAGTTTAAAAGAGTAATATTTGAAGTTTGTCCCTATTTTGGGCCTTTATCCCCCCAATATGTCAGGCTTTGTCCAGATTTCTTGGGCTAAGAGGTTGAGAGGTATGCTTGTGTACCTACGGCAGCAGTATTATAGTTACCATCTTACACATGGCAAGTGATTACTCATTAGTGCACATAATGAAAAAAACTGGTTTTAGCAAATTAAGGTAACTACTTGGTAGGTGAAAGCGTCTGGCTTAAAAAGCAGAGTGGTAGAGTTATTGATACTAATGCCATGCAAATCACATAGGATGATAGTCTTCACAATGCATTTTGAATTCTTGAACAGCAGATACATTTAGTGATTATACACTTCTAACCCCAACATTTAACATTTTCTGATCTAGCAACTCCCTTTTTCCATTTCATGGAAGTAAATGTGTGTGTTCTAAGTGTGAACTTAAGTAAAATTTACACTTCCTTATCACATTTCTAGCAAGCTGTTCTGTCCTCAAAATGCCCTTCTTTCAACAAGTTCAAATCAAACTAGTACTCTGGTTTTGTGCATGATTTTGACAGTTTTGCTATAGTTTTAATAACTGAAACAATAAATAATAATAATCGGTATCTTCACTGAAGTGAATTTTTCAAGTTTTTCTCCTCAGTAAATAAAAGAATCATGTTTAGATGTGGGAGCTAAAATGATCCAGCAGAGAGGTATCTGAGAGCCATTCCAAGAGCACACTTGTTACACAGTAAGTAAGTAAATAAATACCCAAGTACTGGGGTTTCCTGGGTCTGTCCAGCTGTCTCCTAATACTGTAGCTACATTTTCTGGCACTCTCTGCAGTTTACTGATCTGGCACCCCTTTGCAACTCTTAAGATGAAGGGAAAAAAGTCCTCTTAAAGTTTCCTGAACACCACCACTACACTACGACCTCAGTAGCATCTGCCGATTGCACTCCCTAAAACACTGCACCCTGGGTAGCTGCCCCTTCACGCTGTGCTAGCTACACCTGTACTGTTGCACAGCTATGTAACCCAACTCATAAGTAGGTGGTCATTGGCTGATCACTCAGCACTATTCTTAACTGAATTCCAGATCATATTACATCAAAACTAGTGATGTGACAACAAGATTGATCACAAACCTTTGGCTTGAGGTGCTTTGATACCAAGTAAGGAAATGGTCTTACTCTTATGGCTGAAAGTGAGTGTTAATAATAGTGAAAGTAGAACATGTCGTAGCAGGTTTGTTGCTCAACATCCAGGAAACTAAAAATATGCCATTTAGCCCTGTTAGTAGATGGGGAAGAAGTGGAGACACTGACAGATTTTAATTTTTTGAACTCAACGATCACTATAGGTAGTGATTGTGACCATGAAATTAATAGATACTTCTTTTTGGAAGAAACAATATGGCAAATCTTGGTAAAATATTAAAGAACAACATATTGTTAACAAAGGATCACATAGTCAAGGCTATGGTTCCCACAGTAATAGGATGCGGCTGTGAATATTAAATAAGTAAAGCTGTGTACTGGAAAATTGATGATCTTGAACTGTGGTGTTGAAGAAACCTTTTGGGAATTCCATAGACTGCAAAAGGATCAAATCATTCAGTACTTAAGGAAATGAACCCAGACCATTCTGTGGAGATTCTGATAACTAAACTAAAAGTTAAGTACTTTGGCCACATAATGTGAAGGCAGGATTCAGTAGAGAGGAAAGGACAGTGATGATAGAAAAGATCAAAGTCAGAGTCTAGGATGGATTGACTGCATTACTGAAGTTATGAACATGAATTTACAAGAACTGAAAAGCCTTTGTTGATGGACAGGACTCTTGTTGTAAACTCCTTGAGATCACAAAGAGTTGGGCTCAGCTAAATGACTAAACAACCAATACCTAATGACTAGTCTTATTTTTATATGTTGTGCTCATTACGGTCAATACTTGACTGGCACAAAAGTCTGGTAACAGTTCACCATCTGGGCTCTTAAGAGTTAAAACACCCTTCCTAGTTTGACTCCTTCATGTGTGTCACTTGTTCCTTTGATAAGCTTTGATGTCTTCCAGCACAACAACAAAGTCACTAGATAATTTATCCAGCACCATAGCCATGATGTTTGTGTCTAAGAAGGCCACTAGACATATATGCACAAACAAGAAGTAAGAGTTCTTCATTTGGCAACTCAGTTTTTTTTCCCCTGCTGCCTGATGACCATCTGACTCTCACATATTCTGTTGGCCTATGCAGTCCACATGTACCAGGATAATGACTGTCTGAAAAGGACAACCATCAGGAATTATTTGATTTTTACTTTTTCTTGCTCTGACCCCATTGCACATATATAACACAGCTAGGATTAGGCATGCAGTTGCGATCAGCGAGGGCATATCACTTCACTGTCCATGAGTGATGTAATCCTTCAGGACGGTTCCGCAGCTCATTGAAGGCAGCACTCCTATTGTATGTCTAGAATCCACCAGAGATCTCCCATGAGAATATGCACTATCAGTGTATGCTGCCATAAACCCATGAAAAGAGGAAAGCTGACAAAGTTGCATCAGTCCTTTCCTCCCTCATACCAGCTCCAACAGGTGATTAAACCACTAAATGAATTCAGATCACCCAGGTCATAGTCCTATCTTTTTTATTCTATGCCACTCAAGAAGGCTTTCTTTAACTCACACTTGTATCAGTGCCACTTTCAGCTGTACTACACCCACCTGAGAGCTCCTGACTATCACTGTACCCAACCTAGCCTTAGCCACAAGAGCAACTCTAAGATTAAAAGATAGACCCCTCCCATTTCAGATGGTAGGGTCCAGAACCAATGTTGTTTGTAGAGAAATGTAGCTGGTTATCATACCTCTCAGTCTGTTAGTGCAGGAAATCTGGGCAAAGCCTGAAAAATGGGGGGACAAATGCCCAAAAATAGGGACAGATTTTATATATTACTTTTATACACTTAGAAAGTTGTTAGACTTACTGGGCTTGTGTTAACAAACATTTTCTAAAGAATTTGAAGTCTGAAACTTAAATGTATGTCATTATTTGGTGACTTCAGTCCTCAGATCATCCCAGTGATTTGTTAGAAAACCACAAATTTTATGAAGAATGGACCAAAAATATGAGGCAAAAATCTGAACAATTTTGTATTATTTATTTATTACTTAACTTTTATTGACTGGGAAAGTCTGACTAGGGCAGAGTCTGTTTTCAGCAGAGACCCAGGGAAAAATGCTCCAGTCTTTGGAGTGTGGGAGGAAACCAGAGCACCCAGAGGAAGCTTACGCAAAAGCAGGGAAGACATGCAGGCTCCGCACAGCAGGCATGCCAGCTGAGAATCTAATCCGAGAACCTCTTGCTGTGAGGCAAAAATGTTAGCTGCTGCAACACTGCACCACCCTGTGATTTTAACTAAACAAATTAATCATGACAATAATTGTATTTTGAAATTGGTGAGCATTAAAAAAAGAACAATATGAAGAACAAACAAGAACAACTAATTATAAGAGTGTCTACTAACAGAGAAGAATTTCAGAAATTTCTTATACATTAAATTGATGCGAGTATAGCTATTTTTATCAAGAAGTTCCTTAAAATTTGCTCATATATTATAGTAGGAGGTGATTCTAGCAGATCTTGATTTAATGGTAATAATTTCCAGATGATATACTTTGTTTGCAATATTTTTGATTTTTTTGAGAGTGTAGCTTCATTCTTCCAGTTGTCGGTTCTAACTTTCCTCACAATTGATAAAATGGACAATAAAAGAGGGCATTTCATTCTTTTAACACAAACAGGAATAGTGGTATTAAAAAGAATTACCAACTTAGATAAAACTGTCCCCAAATATAGCCTGTAAAAAAAGATTAATGTTATTCCAATAAGGTGTAATTACAACACAATCAGAGAACATAGACTGCCAATCTGCTTTAAGCTCCTTACTTCTCCAACAAACTTGCTTCTTTTTAAACATTAATTCGGTTTTATGAAGTGTGAAGAAAGCTCTATGCAAGAATTTCCAAGTAAAAAGTTTCCATCTGAGAGAGAAGTCTGTTTAGAAGATATTAAAATGATTTTTATCTTCTTCATCTGGCAGTTTGTTTTTAACATGAGTAAAATAGTTCCAATAATTGTCATTGCAACTTTTTTTTTCCTCAACACTCTATATAATTTGGATAAAAGACCCTCACCCAGTATGTTTTGTTGCATTAATAATATTAAAAAGTTTGGGATAAGATCTCTTACCCTTGGTTGCATTAGCATAATTTTACCTTCTACATATTGTCTGCAAGATTGTACATCCAACCACATAGCTTTGCTTAAATCATATTAGCTATGATATAATCAATGGAATGTAGTTTTTCATTATTCATTAATTGAAACCAATATATCATATTTTTTTAAATGCAATCATTGTGTATAACTTTGAAGTGAAAAAAATAGTTTGAGTGTATGCTATAGGTAAAAGAAGTAAAGTCCATGCCATATATGTTGGATTTCTATAAATTAACTTTCTAAAGGTATTTAATATAGTAGAAATAAAATAAAAGTCAGTTGTCTAGTGTCTTCTTTCTGAAAAGTATTTTTTTAGCAACCAGTGTAAACTATTGTGTAGTATAAGATTATGCTTAGAGTTTTTTTTTTACTTTATGAAAAAGCAACCTAGAAACTCTTCCCACCTCACTGTGTAAATATTATTTATCCAAAGAGATATTTTTTTTTTATAACTGATGATAAATAATATAATTCTAGATCTGGTAGTCCAATCCCTCCAGATGTCCAGTCCCTTATGTGATGAGTTAAAGCAATTCTAGGTTTATTGGGGAACCAAAGAAATTTTAAAATTAAAAGTATTAAATTCTTTAATACATGTTTTAGATGGGGGTAAAGATAATGATTGAATAACATTTAAGATTCCTGGTAAAATAATCAATTTGATTATAGATAGTCTCTCTTCCACTGGGAAAAAAAATGTGTTTCATTTCTTTATTATATTCTTTATACTGATTATGTTAGTATAATTGTAATTTATTATGTTATCTGTTATAATTATCCCTAAATGGTCCATTTTTCTCTCTTTGACAATGTATTTAGTAAATCTATCATCTCTCCTACCAGTATTGGCATTTATGGGTAGTATTTTTGTTTTGTTATCAGTAAAGGAAAGGCCAAATTTTTGGAACACATCCATTGCCTTAAAAACAGCAGAAAGGGAACTATCACTGTCACTCAATGTCAGAAGAATGTCATCAGCAAATAACTGAATTTTAGAAGCCAGAATTGAATTTATGCTAATGCTTTTTATGTCTAAATATGACATAAAATCAAAAAAAAGTTCCATAATTAGAGTGAAAAGCAGGGGTGAAAGGAGGACATCCTTGTTTAGTTCCTTTCAAAATGTGCATTGAATCAGAAATAAAAGTACCTATTTTAACATATGCAAAACAATTGTCATAAAGAAGATTTAAAAGATGCGTAAAATTACTTGGAAAAAATGCATTCCTCTAAGATTAACAAAAGATGCTTCTAATTCACAGAGTAAAAAGCACTATTAATGTCTAGACTTTAATGTTACATCATTTTTTGTTTTGTTTATGTAATAAATTGTTGTGATTATTTTTTGATATTGTCTTAAGTACTTGTATTTACAATAAAATTAGTTTGATCCTCATTAATCATGGAAGTTAGAATATATTTTAATCTATTTGCATGAATTGCCATGAGTAATTTGTAGTCCACATTTAAAAGTGAACTTGGGCTGTACAAACAGCATTCAGCTAGATCGTTGTTAATTTTTAACATTGGTGGGATGAGAGTATATTTCCAGGAGGGAGGAACTTTTTGTTAAGTCTTTAACTATAGAAAATACTTTGTGTAATATGTTTAAGGCTTCTTTATGTAGTAAATTGTAGAGTTCTGGTTTAATTCCATCATTACCTGTTGCTTTGTTAGCGTTTCATTTGTTAATTTGAGTTTGAATTTCATACATTGAGACAGGTTTATCAATTAATTTCACTTGGTCATCAGCTAATTTTTTATATATATATATATATAAAAACTGCTGGAATCCAAACAGAAAAACAACCAGAACCAGTTAACCACTGTTTTATTCACAAAAATTTAGCACTTTCATGTGTATATAGCATACACTTCTTCAGAATAAAAAACATTCAGAAAAACTCAGTTTAAATAACCGACCAATAAAATCACATGACCCATCAACACACCTATAAAAATCAATTCTTAAAGGCATCTTTCTCACTCTTTCAAACATATACATATGAATGTACAAAAGGAAAAAAAGAGATATCATATTATATCACTAATATATTAAAAATATTATTAAGAAAATGCAACATGTTGGCTTAAATACAGTGAGACATAATCCTTAAAACACAAGCTATAGATAGGGACTCATTTAAACCTGGGAGTGAGGTGGCATTTAATTTCAATTGCCAGTGCAACTCCCTATGTTCTACCATATCACGCCACGGCCCTCCCAGCAAATTCCGATGTATGGTGTCGATTCCAAAAAATAAAAAAACATGATCTGGATGTTTTTGTAAATGACTATACAAGGCATTAATAGTTCTCATACGTTTGATGTCATAAATATGTTCATAAATACATTCTCTAAAACTACAAATAGTCTTTCCAACATAAAAACTTGGGCACATTTTACATAATGCTATATAGATCACTCCTATTGATTTACAGTTACAGAAAAAAGTGTGTTCTTACTTTCATACCATTAATAAAAAAACTCATGTTTCTCTAAAATATACTGGCACAAATTGCAAGTACCACACTTGTAAGTACCCCAAGCCCTTTCACTAATAGTTGTTAATTTGAGTTTGAATTTCAGACATTGAGACAGGTTTAATTAATTTCACTTGGTCATCAGATAATTTTATTTTATATATTTTTTAATAAAAGTTTTGGTTATCCCTTATGAGTCCGTTATTACATTACACTGATTGATTTTATTCTAATAATTTCTAAATTCTTTTAAAATATCTTCTATTTCCATCACTTTTCATTTTCTTTTATGTGAATAAATCTCCTTTATATGGTTAGACTTACTAAGTAGTTTTGTTCTTTTAGCTAACTTTTATGGATAGATTTTGGGTTAATAGAGAAATTAATTATCTTCAACTTTACTAGATTAATTCTAGTTTTATGATTTAAAATTTCCAAATACTTATTATGTAGATTTTTAATTTTTTATGTTATTATTACCACCTGTCTGATTTTCCAGTTTTACTTTGTCAAAATTTTCTTCTATATTGTTCAGTTCTTTGTAGCATTGTTTTTTTCTTTATTGATAGCCAATTGGTGACTCTTCAAAAAAAAAAGATATGCTTTTAGGACATCCCATAGATAGATTTCTGAAATATCTCCTGTATTGCTAATTTCTATAAAAGGAATAATTTATTTAATAAAAAAAAACCTTTAACATCCTTTAAGCAAGTTATATATACACTGGTATCCTTCTGAATATAATGTTATTGTTAGGTTTTTAAAACAGCTCAAAAGTAATTGCATTGTGATCTGAAAGTGGTCAAGATACCACTTTGCCTAGTTTATCTATCAGCTTATTGGAGACATGTAATCTATCAATTCTTGATTGTGTTCTACGTCTATGTGAGTAATGAGTAAAGGAAAGTGATTCTGGATCTGAGAAATCATTTATATCCCTAAGGTGAAATAGTTCAGTGAACTTTAACAGTGCCTTTGCTGATGCCTGTATTTTCTATTTACCTGCTGTATTACTATCCTTTTGTGAAAATATACAATTAAAATCTCCTGCTAGTATGATGCTGCCTTTTGAAATTTGAATTACTTGTTCTGGAAGTTGTTTAACAGTCTTAATTCCTGTTCCAGGAATTCAGCATACGTTATTAAGGGTCAATATTCTCTTATTATATTCTAGGGTAAAAGAAAAAAAGAGTACCTTTATCATTAGTGTATAAGTCAATGATTTTAGGCATAGGCAAATAATTTTTCCATAATTTAGTACCTCTTTTTTATTATTTTGTGAACTAGATAATATAGAGTAATATTATTAAGTCTCGGATGGGCGTTCCTTCATTGAAGGTTGTGCGTTAGGCCCGTCAAGCCAGCACGTAAAACTCTACTGCCAATCATTAGCGGACCGTAGTTCCGCTGTGGCAACCCCTAACCGGGAAAAGCCGAAAGACACAACAACATTATAAGTCTCTCTTTTTCTTCTATCAATAGGTATGTTTCTTGTAAAAAATAACTTGTTAACTAGTTAAATAACTTCAAATATTTGTTTAGACTACCCCTCTTGCAATATTCAATCCATTAACATTTATGGAAATACAGTTAATAAATGTCATTTGCCATACAAGTCAACAATGTAGACGTAGCTCTCTTAAAATTAACTATATGGACCTGGTATAATATCGCTTCTTTGTTAAAGAACTGCTTGTTAATAGTTATACTGACATAAATACTTAAAAGTTTAATTAGATACTTAATTGTTATTGTAGACACACAAAAAAAAAAAAAAAAAAAGAACTTTTAATGTAACTAAACACTTTTAAAATCCTTCAAACCCCTCACAGAGTCTAACACTCCCTGTGTGAATAGTCTACCCCATCTACTGTTTTAAAAAGCCCAAACCCCTCTGTTTCAATTAAAGAAAATTGTCATTAACAGAAAAGTGAACACAAGTCTGTATCCTTTAAAATCAGTATATATGTGTGAAAAAGTATTATACGTCCCAAACATGTTGTTTAACTTACATATTTCTCATTGTTATATGTTCATAAAAACATTAAGAGATAACATTTCTTGTTATCATTCGATAACTTTA
Source organism: Protopterus annectens (assembly GCF_019279795.1). Classification (NCBI taxonomy): domain Eukaryota; kingdom Metazoa; phylum Chordata; order Ceratodontiformes; family Protopteridae; genus Protopterus; species Protopterus annectens. The sequence goes on along the minus strand of NC_056725.1, from coordinate 951,523,769 downwards.
TACAGTCTTGAATCTTATCTACTGTCATCTTGAAAAGGTGAGAAACTGCTGTACTGCAGTTAAAGGTTCTTATTATGTGCCTCACAAAAAGATCAATTTCCTTCCTGAATCATCTATTTTCATTCAGTGAAAATGTAATAATAATAGACAGATGTCATGAAACATTTAAAAAATAATGTATTGCTATTTGTGCTCAGTAGTTTACTATAATAAACTAACACATCCTATGTCATCCCTATTAAACATAAGGTTTGTTACTTTCTTTGTTTTGTACTGTATATTATAACTTCAAGTGTAATGATAATATACTCATGATATTAACATCAAGCTTCTAATAAAATGTTTGTCAATGTCATGTATATGTTCCTGTCACTATTAATGTAATGCTTCTATAAAATATCTTAATATGTACATTCAAGTATAGTCTTCAAGAAATGTACTCAAGAATATGTCACAGTACATGCAACATCATTTTGTTTTCCTTATTAAATGATAAAGAGCAAGACTTCTGACAGAATCTGGACATTTTGCAAAAATCTGGACAGTTGAGAGGTATGCGAGGTATTTTCAATTTCACACACAAACTGTCACTCCTTCCCTAGCAGCACTTGACTATTCACATCCCAAGAAAAACTTTGCATTTTTATAAGTCTAAATCACTCAAATCTGTTCTTATTCTACTTGAGAGTTGTGAGCCCTCCTCTGCTTATCTGTATTACTGTCTAATACCCGTAACCCTGCCCCTCCCCCTGCCCGTAACCCCAAATCTACACCTTGACTTAGGAAGAAAGCCTTTCTGTGGCTCTGCTACTACTGTTAATATGGATTTGGAGAGTAGTAGGGCAGATCTTTTCAATGACATGACTTTCAGTAAATGTACTTTTCAGTAAAATGCCATTTTCATTGAAATGTGGATTCAGTGACTCATACCTAAACTATATATATATATATATATATATATGTATATGTGTGTGTGTGTGTGTGTGTGTGTGTGTGTGTGTGTGAGTATATATCTATATCTATATATATATATATATATATATATATATATATATATATATTTATATATATATATATATATATATATGTGTGTGTGTGTGTGTGTGTGTGTGTGTGTGTGTGGCTGTATATATATATATATATATATATATATATATATATATTTATTTTTTTTATATATACATAGATATATATATGTAGATATGTGTGTGTGGCTGTATATATATGTATGTACATATATATATATATATATATATATATGTGTGTGTGTACATACATATACACACACACGTGTATGTGTGTGTGTATATGTATGTACACACACATGTGTATGTGTGTGTGTACATACATATACACACACACATACACATGTGTATATATATATATATATGGATCTACTTTGATCCAGCGAATTTACTTTTCATCGAAATGTAAATTTGCGACCTCATGCGAAAGTGCATTTTTTTGAAAATACACTTTCGTGTAAAAACAAAAATAAAACCTAAACCAAAAAAAAAAACACACTAAACACAATTATGCAGCCTGCGCCCCCACACCCCTCTACTTTAATATTCTCACTCCGAGATTGCACTACAGTGGTGAAAAGGGAATATTCCCTTATCCCCACTGTACCACGATCTCGGCAATAATTTGCTTAGTAGTACATCAACACTAAACGTTGATGTACAACTTACGTTACATGCGAACTGCATGTTTTTATTTCTTTTCTGTTTCTTTTTATTTCTGTTTTTACATGAAAGTGCATTTTCGAAAAAATGCACTTTCGTGTAAGTGAGGTCACGAATTTACGTTTCAATGAAACGTAAATTCGTTGGATCAAATGGGATATATATGTATATATATAGGTCTACTTTGAAACATCTAAAACCCATATCATCTAATTTCATAACATTGAGACCAGAACATGTAAAACCCATAACGTTGAATTTCATAACATCTAACACTACAAATCACAAGAAAATAACATCCCCTCCACATATAACGACACCAAACTACCAAACACACTTTTTACTACGTTTCTGCAGGGGGGGCAAGCCCCCCTGCAGCCCCCCTGTGGGGGGCTCCACCCCCACACCCCCTATAAATTAAATATACCAACTCCAAGATAGCACTTTAGTGAAAAAGTTTATTTCCTAACCCCACTGTATTAAGCCCCCCCTGCAGAAACGTAGTAAAAAGTGTGTTTGGTAGTTTGGTGTCATTATATGTCATTATATGTGGAGGGGGATGTTATTTTCATGTGATTTATACTGTTAGATTTTATGAAATTCAATGTTATGGGTTTTAGATGTTTTGGGTTTTAGACTTTCTGGTCTCACTGTTATGAAATTAGATGTTATGGGTTATAGATGTTTTGAAGGGGAGCCATATATATATATATATATATATATATATATATATATATATATATATATATATATATATATGAGCCATTTATAATCTTGAAATACTGAAATGTCGTATTTCAGTATCTAGAGACTATAAATCCAAATGTTTAAAATAGCGAAAGTTCATAATCGCGAATTCGCGGTTATGGCCTTATGCTATGTGATGCCCAGTATTGTGTGTTTATGTTGCGCATTGCCGTGTGTGGATCTAGGTGTTTTGTCAGGTAAGTGAGTGTTTGTGAGGGATTTGAGTGGGAGTTAGAGTGTGTTTGAGTGTGCTGATGTATGTGTGAGGGACTGGAGAATGTGCATGTGTGAGTTTGCTTTTGTTTCCTGTTTGTGCAATCTTGGAGTTAGTATATATAAGTAGGGGGTGCTTATGTGTGTATGAGTTTTGTATCTGTGTAGTTTTTGCTTGCTTATGTTGTGATGTGGGTTTTGTGGTGTATGTATGGTGTAGTGTATGCGGTTTGTTTGGTGTTTTGAATTTTGCGGTTTTGGGCTCAGGGTTTTTTCTGAAATTTGATGTTTCAGTATTTCAAGATTATGAATTGAATCTATAAATATATATATATTATGTGTGTGTATATATATATATATATATACACACACACACACACACACACATATACACACACACACGCACATACACACACACACACACACACACACACACACACACACACACACACACACACACACACACACACACACACACACACACACACACACACACACGCGTGTGTGTGTGTGTGTGTAGATGTCTGACGAGCCATCAAAAATGCCATCTGTCAAATGCAATTGATCAAACACAACTTGTCAATCAGCAGCCTATCAAAAAAAAGAACAGACTTTGTTTTTTGCACACCCTATAACCACTATTAATTATATAGATCAGCTTTGAGATCCAGAGGTGGATCTTGGTCAAATGAGGCCCTAGGCAAAGTAATGGACCAGGGCAACCCCCAATAACCATTCTCTTGTACCATTACTTGGCTGTCTCTCCCCATTTACCATAAACACTATTCAAACCTGTCAGAGCACATACTGTTCTCTTTACATTTACAGTAATCAATGAGATTTGATTTTCAACCTTTATTTCAAATTTTATACAACAAACACTGATGGCCTTTTGCTACTGAAAACAAAACAATCACACTAGAAATAGACGTAGCATGATCAACAGTAAACTTCTTTTCCTTTGAAAGTCATATTCTTTGAAAATCCATCTAACTAGTGGCATTTTATGTGTACATTTATATTCACAGATATCCCGCAAACCTAGCAATTTAGCTACATTTTTGACTACATCCTTTCCAGATGTCTGTGTCAAAAATAACAGCAATACTAATGAACAAAGTCACACATTTGAAATTTGTTTCAGTTGGGAGGGTAGCCTACTGGTTAAGGTGTTTGCCTTACAAACACAAGGTGCAGGGTTTGAGTCTCACAAGGGATAATTGGCTAGGTTTAAAATGGCTCGCAGGGGCAGTTAACCTAGTATTAATCTATGAACCTATGAACAAACACATGGTAGCCAAAGTATTCCAGCTTAATTCACAGACATACATGCACATGCACACTAGTCCTGCAAAGCCAGATTAATTACTGTTTAAAATGTCCAGATGATAAGAACACAAGATACTTTTGTCCACAACAGAGACCCCACCACAACACCAGCAGTTACAACAACTCGATTGACTGTGTACACCCATTATTGTTATGAAGATGTAAATTAAATGTAGTCTTTTTGTAGCTGTTGATGAACGACATGAAACTGTATAAAGATCACTACCACCATATCATAAGATCCAGCCATGTGTAGCACAGTTTAAATAGAATAGTATTTAAAAGGCCGTAAGGAATTTCAGGTCTGTATTATAACAGTGAACCACTTAAAATAACGAATGCTGTATAATTGACGCTAAAATATCAAAATGGCAAAATGCCGAACACACAGAACACCGATTTTTTTTCCCCAGGGGAAAAAAATCGCTGCTTTGTAAAAAAAAAAAAACACAAAATAAAGTGGGGGGCTGTGCCCCCCACACCCCTCCTACTTAAATATACCAACTCCGAGATCCCACCACAGGGGAGGAAATGGCAAAGTCCCAAAAATGGCCCAGTGATTTTTTTTTTCCCTATGAAAAAAAATCACTGTACCATGCGTTCGGGATTTTGCCATTTTGATTAAAAAGGTCCTGTTAAACAGCATTTGCTATTTTAAGCATTCGCTGATTTAATAGAGAACCAAAATATCAACTACCTAATTACATATGCTGAGTCAGTATGCATAATCAGTGCAGAAGTAAAACTCATCTGAATAATTCCACATTTAAGAGAGCTATTACTAATGCAGACATTGCTGCTGGCAACCAGCTTTGTATTTCACTGCTTCATCTACAGAGGCAGTGTGCATTACCCTTTCAGAACAAATTGCCTATGAGGTATTAAAATTGGTGTGCTGGTGAAATCCCCATGATTTCCTAAACTAGATCATCTATGCAATATGGAAAAGCTAAACAATGAGAGCAGCTTCATAGTTACTAAGCATACAGTCCCGGAGACCATTAAGGAGCCTAGCCCAAATTCCCAGTTGCTCCAAAGCACTTTCATATTAAGTGAATTGTTCAACGCCAACAGTAGGCAAATGAAGGTGTGGAGAGTCAAACCCTGCTTCCTTGCCACAGGAAGCAACTCATTAACAAGTTAGCACTTTAGTACTCTGCACAAACTGCCAGAGTAAGTGTTTTTAAAAATGGTTTGCAATCTGGTCTTCTAGAGAAGGTAGTGTCAGTAAAATACGACTACATAATGGATGCTGAAGAATAGACAGTCTTGATCATCATTCCAAATAATGCAGACTGTATTACCAGACAAATGTAAACCCCTTTGCAGTTGCTGAAAGTACCACAGAAAATATGTTACTAAAATGCAACGTTTAGACTATATTACACAATTTAGGTTTATTAATGAATTCATTCATTGTTTACTGCAACGAGTAAAGTAAACCAATTAAACACAATATTGTGATGACCCTCCACTGGACCAGCAATCAAGGAGCCTCATTCCTCTCTACTGGCACCTGTGGGAGGACATTCACAGGGAGGATAACAGGCACACACACACACACACACACGATTTCCAGATGCAGCTCTCTGCATCAAGTGCAATTCCCCTTAAGTGCACACAGAGACCACCATCAGTCCGGGGGTGGTTTCTCCCTCTTCCTTCAGATTCACAGTAAGACTTCCCACTAGCACAGCTTTAGAGTTGAGATCTCAGCTGAGTGACCAGGCCAAGACCTCCAGCACCCTCTCTGTCCAACCAATGGTTCATGTCCCTGCTCAAGTAGATGACACACACATTCTTTGAGATTTGATTTACACACACACACACACACTCACACACCTGGTAAAGGCCGGCACAGGTTTACTAGCTATTTCCCATTCTGCCCAGACTGTCAGGTAGTTACCACTATCACCAGTCACTTCTTATCAGCTACTTTAGGGCCCTTAACAAAGGGTGTCCAATCTTATTGTGTAACATTAATACTAATACAAATGATAGTTTGACCAAGAGCAAGGCTATTTGGAGTGGCCCACATAGTGTCACCAAATAAATATGCAATACTCTCAAAACTTAAATATCTTTCCACAGATCAGTAGCAATGAAAGATTTAAATATATTTAATAATAAGTAATAAAAGAAAAAGACATTACTAAATATATATTCACAGTAACATCAGAGTTTAAAACCACAGGAAATATTTAAAATAACATTGCAGTACAGGTTAACATAAATAAAGAAAAATATCTAAACTAAGCTTCACTATATTTCTGACTGTATCTAAGAGAATTATAATATTCCTTAGTAACTTACTTATAAAGCAAGGCAGATGTGGTGAGTGGTTCTTATTGTTGTTGTCAAGTCCAAGACAGAATGCAGAATGCTCTGTCTCACTAAGAGACTTCTCAAAATAATATCTAAAATGTCACTGCTGAGATAGCTTGCAGAATGAAATAATTTCTGGTCATCTGACATCTAGTTCTCGTGCAAACCCCCTATTATTGATGCTGGCAGTATTTAGCATCTTCTTGTAAAAATACTCATACAAGGGTTTTTGCTCAGATCTTTGGCAGATGTTGGAAGTCATAAAACAATTGCATTCCTTCATGCCTCCAAAGTAGCAATTAATTCACCCCAATGACAATACAGAAAGCTTCCTAGTACAGACTTTGTGTCTCTGGCTGCACTGAAATATTTTTATGACCTAACCCATAAAGTAACTTAATTTCAGATATTTTTTCTAAAGTTTGCTGGACTTGGGTTAACCCTCCAGTTTCCTCTGTTAACATACACATATAAGCAGTTACAAGAGTGCATGTACATTTCTGTTCTCTTCCAGTAGGCACACTGTGGATACATTATAAGCCCAAACACTTTACAAATACCTTTTCAACACAAACCTCTGTACAGAGCAGTTTGATATACAAACAACATACAGTTCTACTGCATTTGTAACCCAGGGATCTTATATAAGTTAGTTTGATATTCACAAATGACATATTAATTATTTACAAAATTCCAGGTAGCTGTGTTGGCAGTACCTCCTTTCATCACAGATATAAATACTGCATCGGCTTTGGTTCAACAACCCACAAGTCCTACAAAAATTAGAAATATTATTGTGCACAATGTAGTATTACTTTTGGTGGGGGGAGCTTACATACTTGCAGAATGCTTGCAAATAGCTCAAACTCAAAAGAAACTACAGCTACCAAATTCAACTGTTTCTTCACCAATTCTATCCTCTCACTTATAAAAGACAACCATGATACCTGTCTTGTCACCCCACCAGCAACCAGTTTTAACAGCATTACTCTCCTTCTCAAACCTGTCCAGGCAGTCAAGATAAAAAAATTGTTAACTAAACTAAAACCAATGTCACTCACAGCTGATCAGCTACCAAATGAATACCTCATATCAGCAGCTGATGTCATTTGCTACCCCATATCAATATTAATGAACAGATCCATCGTTGAGAAATACATCCCAAAGATCTGGAAAATTTCATACGTAATGCCTCTACACAAAGGTGGGTCCTCACTAGAACTCTAATTTTAGGCCAGTTTCCATCCTGTCACCTCTTTCAAAACTTTTGGAAAAAGTTATCCATAGTCAACTACTCGATCACCTGCTAGAAAATAATCTGTTATCAAATTCTTAACATGGCTTCCATCCCAAACATAGCAACTGCACTCCTAAGCTTTACCAACACCATAACCAACTCAAGAAATGAAGGAAAACATGTCTGCTCTATATTTCTAGATATATCTAAAGCATTTGACACAGTATCTCATGAAAATTTTTTATATCAGCTCGTCTTCTTCAGCATATCTCAGGAAACCTTCTCCTGGTTCCACAGCTATCTCTCTAATCACCAACAGGCTATGAAGTGGAAAAAAGATCTCTCCTCTCTGCTACCAGTCACTGTTGGTGTCCCACAAGGTTCTGTACTATGGCCACAACTTTTCTCTATCTTTACAAACAAACTTTACTTGACCAACAACCTTGCCACTCTCATCCAGTATGCAGATTAGTCCACTGTCATCTCCTTTGCACCCTCCCTACCTCAGCTATAAGAAACCCCCCAAAAATCCTTCTCTGCCATAGCAACCTACCTACACAGCCACCAACTCATTCTTAACCCCAACAAAATGAAATTAATGCTTCTCCAGAACAGCCAGACTACACCCAACAGCCACAATCAGCATTTTGAAATCATCTCTTCCAGCAACACATGAATTGAACCAATCACAGAAACAAAGCTACTAGGTGTCACCATTGATAGCAGTCTAAAATTTGACAAACATGTGGATCAAGTTATTAAAAAAAGTCCACATCAAATTAGGTTCCCTCTGTAGAATCAAGCCTTACCATTTCTCCAGACAAGCAGTAGCCAGGACATACCTTCTATTCACCTCATCATATGCCAACCCAATATTCACGAAACTTAGAAAAGCAGACCTAAATAAGCTAGAGGCCTGTTACCACAAAATCGCCAAACTCGCTGCTGACCTTCCTAACTGAACCCATCACTGCATGGCTCTCAAACAACTAAAATGGCTAGAGCTACCTAACGTCTTTGTCTTCAACCAAAGTACTGTAACCCACTTTGTAATGCTAAAGCATAGTAAATGTCCAACCCTCCAAAACTTAGTACAAACCCAAACTAACAATAGACCTCTAAGATCTTGTAACGAATTCCTGCTAAAAGTCACCAAATCAAACAAGTTCAAAGACTCCCTTTATTCAAATCAAATCTCAGAAAAAATGGAACTCTATCCCTTGTAATATTCTTGCAACAGAAAACCCCACATCATTCAAAAATGCTCATAAAACTCACCTAAATGACAACTGGACGTGCTACTGGACTTCCTCAGACTAATATGCAATACCACTTCATCATCTTTCAACTCTTTCCATCCCTGCTCTTCCTGCTGACCTCATCCACAGACCTTATTGTTAGGGTCACAGACTCTCAGAATACTCGTACTAAATCCCATAAAATGCACTGTAGCTGTTGTGAAACTTTGACTATGTGCTGATTAACTCTGTGTTAATCCAGTAAGTTTCTCACTAATTTAATCCTACAAGCTGTACTTATGAAAATCGTGATGTATATAGTACTACAAGTCTTTTGTTTCTGTGACAAATGTAACCAATGTATGTTGTTACTATAAGGCAAAAAGTCTTATTTTTCTTGTGAAATTGTAAACAACTATGACTTGTAGACATATATATATATATATATATATATATATATATATATATATATATATAAACACAATGTAATATATTGTACTTTCTTGTATGTGGAGATTTTCTCCCTGGGCATCCATTGAAAAGGGGCTACAGTAAACTCTCAGTTAACTTGCATCCATGGGGATTGGTAGATGCTGGATAACTGTAGTTTCTGGTTGCTTGAGAGATACTATTAAAATAGGCCTGAATAATACTATACCCTATACTATTTGTTTGGTTTAACTTGTTGGATTGGTAGATGCTGGATAACTGTAGTTTCTGGTTGCTTGAGAGATACTATTAAAATAGGCCTGAATAATACTATACCCTATACTATTTGTTTGGTTTAACTTGTTCTTAAGTTGGGGAGGGAGGGAATTTATTCCTAGCTTCCTTTTTAAAATTCTAAGACTCTAAAAATGTAAAGTATGTTGCTGCGGGGGGGGGGGGGGAGTGCAACAAATGAAAATTGTACTGTATTTCTTCGATATTTTTTTTGCCAGTTGCTTGACTTCCAGTTAACTGAGAGTTTACTGTACTAAGTCCAATCCGACCACAAATGTCAAGTAAATAAATAAAATTGTTGACTTCCCTGTCTTCACTGTCATCAGAATTAGCTGCACCATCTGACATCACTCAGTACAGGTTTAATCTACTTGTAAAATGTTTAACAATGCTGCCTTGTTGCAGTGTACATTGCCAGAGTCAGCAGACCTGGACTGTCGACAAATGTGACCCTAAACAGCAATGATTCAGGCCCCCTCCAGCCATACAAATATCCCATTACTTGGATGTCTCTCCCTATTTACTATAAACATTGCTCAAAACTGTCAGCGTACATGCAGTTTGCTTCTTTACTTTTACAATTATCAGAGTTCTGGATTTCAATTAAAACTTATTTAAAATTTTATAGAAAAAACCCACCGACTTCCATTTTTCTCAAATATTTTTTTATTTTCAATTAAAATAACATTTACATAATATTTTTAAATATCATTTTAAACAACTGTATACAATATTTACAATAGCCTGACTTTCAGTTATATATACTGTATGTTATAAAATATAACTTCCATTTTCTAAACAAAAGAAAACAATCTCACATTGAAGAGTCTTAACATAAGAAACAGTAAACTTCTCTTCCCTTGAAACTCACATTTAGTGGAAATGCATCTGACAACCCATTAAACTACAAAAGACATGCTGGGATTCATATGCAAATAGCATCTCGTGTAGTGCTAATTACTGTCTATGCAAAGGGTGCAGGAATTCAAAAGACAAATGTTAAACCATTTGCTAACAGCCTAGGACTGCCCACTGGACATAAGTATCCCTTTTCAGGAGCAGCCTAGGAGTACTGTTTGGCCCAGTAACTTGGCAGAGTCCCATAGATGACAAATGAAGGCTGAGATAATCAAACCATGTACTACCAATAGCAGGACTTTAACAGCTGCATTAAGTGCTAGCCAAACTGTTATAGCCCAAACACAGTGAATTTCCACCTGTGCGCCTGCAGAAAGCAAGCTAAATAAAATTGTACTCATTGTACTCATTGTTAAACATGTTAGTATTAAACTCCTAGGTTTCATGCTGTCAAATGTATTCATTGCTAAATAATAAACAAACTGTTAGTATTCAACAGAACAAGGAAGGTGAGGATTATATCCAAAATTATGCTTTTTTTATGCAGCAATCAATTTCCTTCCTTTACACTGCAGCTCCTCTAGAGAATGAGTAGTTACTAGGTTTGCAGTCCAGGGGGCCATTGAGTAACCTAGCCTAAATTTCCAATGGCCCCAAAGCACTGTCTAGGTAAGTGACTTGCTGAATGACAGGGCAGGGAATAGATATGAGAAAGATCCGAGATGTTCTGCAAAACTGAAGACAGATAAGGGCAGACTATTCTAAATCATTTAAAAAGTTAACAGAACAACAGGTTTTGCATCAACATGTATTTTATGTACCACATAACTGAAATTTTGACCGACATTCTGGTAAATCACTGAGAAAGACGCTAAAAGAAGCCTGGTGGTTGGTGTGAAGGATTAAGACTCATGCTTCCCATAGCTTAGGCACAGAGTTTGATTCTGTGTAATGCTGAGAATGTCACTTAACTAGACAAGTGCCTATTACTGGAGCACTGTGTGCACAAACACACATGCACTCACTCACACCTCATTCATTAAGTGCTAATATGGCACTAAACTGATTGGGACTTCATGAGCGAGTGCTTCTTTATTCTGCAACAAAAACCTGTTATGAATTCCCATGCCATTAGTTTGCCAAGGATAAATATTGCACCACTGATCTGCTTTGTGTGCGTGCATGCAAATGATTCTGAAGCATGCATGCATATGCGTCAAGCAGGAAACTTTTTTAAGGTAAAATGGGCTTTTTTTTTTAAATGAAAGTTACATGACTGGGCTCCATAGTCAGGACCAGGCCCTAAGCCATTGTGTAATCCTCACAATACCTCAGTCTCACACAATAAGATAGCCAGATCATTTGCTCAACTTATATTTGATCAGCTGTGCCAGTATTTTTCCAGGTTCTACAAATTAACATTAGATACATTGTTGCTAACCCGTATGTATGTGCAGATGCAGATTCATTACATACATACTTGCACTTTATCTGTCTTCTCTCCCTTTCTATTAACATCATTTGTTTACTGTTTTGGATCATGTTTTAAGACTACATTTTGAAATGTAAGTAGTAATATTTATTTTATATGTATAGCCTGTTGTGACCCTTGGTCACACTTGTTGGAGACCACTATATACTAATAAGCCAGCAGCTGAAGGGCCTAAAGGCTCTCAAATATTAAAAGGTAGCACAGCCACTATGTAAATGTTGTAGGGAACCCTCAGTCATTGTGGCAAGCAAATCTGAAGCACAGCAGTAACTGTGAATCAATTAAAATATATATCATATGTTAAAATACATTTTCATTATTTATCGTTGTTGTCTTTATTATTTCATTATTATCTTTTCAGTCATAGTCTAAGCATTGGGTTCATCCCAGCTAAGTGGAAAATTGCCACCATTATTCCCTTGCACAAAGGTGGTACTTCTACTGACCCTGGGAACTACAGACCTATTAGCCTGACTAGCCTTATCTGCAAGGCCATGGAGCGAATCATCATGGACCTTATCAACAAAGATATAGGTAATCTCTAAACCCTTGACCCTACTCAGTTTGGGTTTGTCAAAGGGAGATCATGCCTGTTAAACCTGGTGGACTTCTTCAAGACAGCCACCAAGGTACTGGATGAGGGGAAATCTGTGCATACAACCTATCTAGACGTAGCCAAGGCTTTTGACACTATCCCCCACTCAGGCATCATTGACAAACTCACCCAGCTAGGTAGCAACCCTTATATCATTAGATGCGTCGCTAACTGGCTCACTGACACAACACATATGTTCAAAATTGGTGAATCCACCTCCAACAGCAGACCTGTAACCAGTGGTGTTCCACAGGGATCAGTCCTGGGACCTCTACTGCTTGGAATCTGTTTCTCCAGAGTACAAGCAAAAACTAAAGGTCTGTGACTGACAAAGTTTGCTGGTGATTGCAAACTGGGAGCAGTCATAGAATCTCCAAATGATGTCAACACCCTAAAGAGGGTCTTACACAAACAAATGATTGGTGCCAAAGTCATGCCCTTAAACTCAATGCAAAAAAATGTATAATCATCCCTTTCAGTAAAAGCAATGTTCCTGCTAACTACCACATCAATAACAATACCCTATATACAGACTCAGATGTGAGAGACCTGGGCACACAGGTTGACGGCAGTCTTACCTTTGATCACCATGTCTCCACAGAGAAGGGCATTCTGTATTGCTCATCTCATAAGTAAGGGCATTGTCTCCAGAAAAAAAGAAGTTATAACATCCCTGTCATCTTCCCTCATCAGGCCAATAGTTGAGTACAGAACCCCTTTTGGTGTGTACCTTTCCATGAACCTGCAGCAATTGGAGAAACCACAAAGGTTCCTCACAAAGAAAATTCAAGGTCACCAGCCTGAAATCACTGTCACTTTATTCTGTTTCATACAGACTACTCAAAGGCGATCTCTGCCTTGCATTTAAGACAATCTCTGACCCTGCTTTATTGGAAGTGCTGCATATCCGTAAGTCAAATTGTACATGGGTTACTTGCTCTAAAGACCTTAACCTGGTACGTGACATTACTAGAACCTGCTGGAGTGACAGATTTGTCTCCCAGAAGTTACCACACATTTGAAACAGACTGCCACTTCATGTCAAACAAAAACCTCGTTGACCCTCTTCAAATGCAGTCTGGATGATTGGATGGGTAATGGTAAATTCACCCCACGGGTTCCACCTGCATCCCTCTTAGATATGGTCATTAGTTGCTGATCATGGAAATAAGGGTAGAACTTGGCTAGGCCTGTAAGGGCCCTAGAGTCTTTAGCCCAGTAACTTCCTATGATCCTTTGATCCTATTATGTCATAATTCCAGCTTTAGTGCAACATTTATAAGACTCTGTTTCTCATATTCTGTGGTTCATGGAATACAAGTAAAACAAAACAAAATCTCATCAGAAAATTGCATATTAGTATATATTATTACACTTTAGCACTCCACTCTCAGCAGCCTCAGAATGAAGACTCCCCTCCTCAGTTTTTGAATATATCCTCTCTATGTGATGTTCTTATTCTTCTCATGCTTGAGCTGTTTAGAACTACATGACGACATTGGCTGAGATAGTTTATATATTTAAGACCATCATAACAGGGAAAACAAGTCAAAGATAGTTAGACAGGAGTGAGGCAGGGCATTTGGCATTACAAGTTGCTGAAAGTGTCCATTAGGTGACACACCCACCTAGCTAAGTTTACATAACTGTTTCCATTTGCAGAATACATAAAACCACAAAAAGGAGGATAGGGTTCATGGTTACACATTTCTTACCTTTGTAAGTTATGATGCTCTCTACAATGTTTCCAGTTTGCTCATAATTAAAAGTCACATAAACTAAGAATGGATTTTTTTGTCTGTCAGCTTTCATCGGTATCAAAATCTATCCTTGCCATGCACAGTGTTTAAGCTACATTCATACATAACAGCTGGGCTTTGCATTGCATAAAGTGACTTTGTAGTGTTAAACTAGTCATAATACTGCATGTGCAGTACGTCATAATACAGCTGCCTCTTACACTACCTCTTTATAGATGTACACACACTCTTATACTTAGTTTGCTGGCATATTTCATACAAGCTTTGCAGCTGTAAGAAATGAACAAGGCTAGCCCAATAGAGCAGTGGCAATGTGACTGTCCATGCTGCTTCTGACCAAAGTTCAGGAATAGACTAGGACTCCTGGTAGGATTGGCAAGGGAGGGTGGCAATGAAGTGGTAGATGACCACTCCTCCTTTCCCTGGGGATGGGTAGGTAAGTGTTTGTTTTGAGTGAGACCTCTGTAGTCCAATGGGTACCGTAGTTCAATGGGTACCGGCACAATATCCTATGATGGTGTGCAGATGTCTGTGCCACGAATGCTGACCTCATTCCACATCAGTCCTTCTAATTGATAGTCTGACTGACCACCTCAATATGATGTCTCCCATTGTTTCATTCACTTCTCATTACTGGGTTCTTGCTTTCCAGCTTTTATGACTTTCACCAAAAGGTTGACTTCCTGAGTAGTTGAAGGGCCCATCCAGTAAAGAGACGTGTAAAGGATTACTGGAAAGAAGCTGTAGGGGTACACAGGTAGAGTGGATGAAGATGAGTGAATAAGCATGTGAGCCAGCAGTGTGTTGGTTGAGAGCAGGAGGGGAATTATTGGAAAGACAGTTTTGAAATGAATGACAAAAAAAATTCTGTATATTTTAAATACAAAGTTCTTAAAAGGTATGCTTAGAAAATTATTTGGGTGATTGATGATGGAAATGTAAGTAAAGCAATGTATCATAAAGGGATGAAGAAGACATATATAAATGTATTCCCAAGTATGTTAAAACAATAAAAACAAATAAGTAAGTGGAGTGTTTCTTGCTTGCTTTGCAGGTAGATATTCCCAAAGGAGTAATAAGAGTTCAAGCGCATTCATTCTCCAAAGTTTCCATGGCAGTACAGCTGACAGAAGAGTTGAAAGCCAGTGACATTCTAGCTAGATTTCTCAGTCAAGAAAGGTATGTAAAAAAACACCATCAAACGAATGTATTTTGCTGCCTCAGCTTAACCGATACTGGTTGAAACCATGCCATCTTTATGTACGTTTGAGGGATACACAGGTGTACTTTTGACAAAAGCTTCTCAATTTTTATTTAAGCCAGTTATAAAATGTATGTTCTTAATTACTGTAACTGAAGTATCTTCTCAATTTGTGTAATTGCATGATGTCCTTCAAGGATGCATCTGCAGTCATAACATATGGGTTGTCCTGCCTCAGGCAGCCCTTCGGTCGGCCGGATTCCAAAGTCTGGGTCTGGCCTCGGCTGATGTCGCACCTTCCCCGATGTCAGAACGTCTGGGGTATAAAAGCATCAGCCGACGGCATTTTCCTCAGTCTTTCTTGCCGCGCGGTGCCCGAAGCAGAAGCTGTTTGCAAGTGCTGGTCGGTCAGATCCAGTGATTTCAGCTACCGAAAACTTCGAAAAAGCTAAGTACCCCGTTGGGGACCCTTTCTTGCCTCAGCCGATGTCGGATAAAGTAAATAATTGTTTAACTTGTGGGAAACAAATACCTCATAAGGATTTCCATTCCTACTGCCTTCCTTGCTTAGGCCCAGACCACGACGTATCGTCCTGTTTAGCCTGTGCTTCCTTCAACCGACGAACTGTTAGACGTCGGTCGGAGTTTGCAGAGGAATTTTTTGGGGCTAGTTTTGCATATAAAATGCCGTCGGAGACTCCGACATCACATTTGGTGAAAAAACGGAAGGACAAGGACCGACACTCGCGGCCCGCGGTTTTGGCTGAAACCACAGTAAGGCCTACCGCCGAAACCGAGTCCTCGGAGATTCCTTCATCCATATCCACTCAACCGACCACCGTGGCCCGGGAGGCCCCAGCTGAGTCGGCTGCCGAGCTACCTACCGAATTCAGTGCCCAGGATATGTCCGGCACCATACCTTTGGACATATCTACTGCACGTGGGGCAGCTAGGCCCCCTGCTTCCATGTCCATTAAGGCCTTTTCTAGGGCTAAAGCTGCTAAACTTTCTAAAGCTTTGCCTCCCAAGACTACATCCCAGAGGCCTTCCTCTAGTTCTCAGATCCTCAGCCTTGCAGAGGACCTTATTTCTTTAATTAGAGGTTCACAACCTCACCCGGACAGGGCCTCTCACCCTCCACCAGACAAAAGGCCCAGGACTGAGCCTTCTGACCCACACTCTTCAGATGAGTCCTCGGATGGTTCTGAGTTGTCAGACCACCAGGAGGAGGCTTATTCACCCTATGAGGATTCTGATGCAGAAGAATCTATCCCTTCGGCCTCCCCTCCTGAAGAGTTTTCCTTTGGTGAGACTTTACACTCCATGAGAGAGCATTTTCAATGGCAAGGTCAGGATTTCTCTGATTCTAGAAAAAGATTAAGGACCTTTTTTACATTTACATCAGCATAGGCCCTTAGCTATACCTCCAGTCTTGAATGTAATTGATGATGTGTACAATGATGTCAGTACAGCCCCTGATACTCTCCCCCCGGCCCCTGCCAAACCTGATAGATACTACAGGGTCCCGGATTCTCATTTTCATCTGTATAAAGCCCATTCTGCAGACCCAGAAACTATTACTCTGGGCCCTAAAGGGGTTGCGGCTGCCACTGCCAAAAATCCTCTACCTTCTGAAAGAGAGTCTAGAGCTTTAGAGAGATGGGGAAAGAAGGTATATACTTCTGCAACTCTTTCCGTCAGGGCTCTAAATTGTCAATTTCATATGATACAGTACCAAGAGTATTTGTTAGATGAACTGAACAAGAAGCTTTCTTCTCCTGAGCCCCTTGACCGTAAATCCCTTCAGGATTTGGTACACAACTCACAGCAGGTTTGTAATCATTTCTTAAAGTGTGGTTATGATGCATTGGAGGCTTCATTTAGGTCAGCTATGACTGGGGCAGTTATTCGTAGCATGCCTGGCTGAAGGAACAATCTTTGCCAGACCATGTTAAAGCTAAACTCCTGGATGCTCCAATGGAGAAACAAAATTTATTTGTCTCCTCTGCTCAGGAGGTCTTAAAAAAGTATGAAGAAAAGGCAAAATCTGTGCAAACAGTTAAGGATTTCCTACAAGTACAACCACTGAGATTCAGCAGAAACTGGCCTACTAAGAATTGGTACTTTCCAGACTCGGACAGAGCCCAGAGAGGCAGGAACAGACGCCCCAGAGGCAGAGGCCAATCTAGGGGCTCTTACAGAGGCCGCCAGTGGCAGCCTGCCAACCAGAGAGGTAGTGCAACAGCAGCAGCAACAACTACTACACCAGGACAGGCTCAATGACTTTACTCTGATTCCGCCCACCACGGCTCAACTGGAAGCACCCTTGGGCAGAAAGCTTGCTTTATTCTCGGAAAATTGGCATTATATTACAAGGGACACATGGACACTGCAAATAATAGACAAAGGATACAGGTTCCACTTCCACACTTTGCCAAAAAGAAACAGAATGCCAAACCTACCACCAAATCAGAGGGCAGAGGCTTTAAAGCAGATCAACAACTTGCTTCAAATGAAAGCTATAGAAAAGGTACCACTTTCAGAGCAAGGCCAAGGATTTTACTCCAGACTATTCCTTGTACCAAGAAAAGAAAATCAATGGAGGCCTATTCTCGACCTGTCCGCACTGAATACTTACCTCATTGTGCCAAAATTCAAGATGCTGACCCTACAGCAACTTCTTCCCATGTTGGGCAAGGAGTCTTGGCTGGTGACTCTAGATCTCAAGGAGGCATACCTGCACATCCCTATTTGACCAAACTGCAGAAGACACCTCAGATTTCTTGCAGGATCAGAGCATTATCAATTCTCAGCATTGCCCTTTGGCTTATCTACTGCGCCCAGAGTATTCACGAAATGCCTGGCATCAGTAATTGCACACTGCAGACTTCAGGGGATTCAAATCTACCCTTATCTGGACGACTGCCTTATACAAGCGGACAACAAGGTAAATTTGATAAAAGACGTGGCCTATGCCATCCACCTACTACAGGCATTGGGATACACAGTCAACATCTAAAAATCAAGACTGGTTCCATCCCAAAGGATAACCTTTCTGGGTGCGGATCTAGACACAACCACCCAAATGGCCTTTCTCACAGAAGAAAAACAAAAACAACTTCCGGATTACTTCATGAATCTGACAAGACAAGCTCAGCTTACTGCAAGGAAAATCCTGCAGGCCCTGGGTTACATGGCATCCTGCATAATTCTGATACCACAGGCCAGGCTACATATGAGAAAATTACAATGGTATCTAAGGAGTGTATGGTCTCAACACAGTCACATTTTGGAAACTTTGATACCAATCATTCCTTGCCTTCAAAAGGAATTCCTGTGGTGGGCTCAGGCCTGCCAGTCCAACAGAGGGTTGCCTTTCAACAAACCAAAAACAAAACAAACCATCACCACGGACGCTTCAGACCGAGGATGGGGAGCACACATGGAGGGCAAATGTATCCAAGGCTTATGGTCTCAAGGACAGCTACACATGCACATAAAACAAAAGGAAATGCTGGCAGTGATGCATGCAATCGAGGCTTTCAAACCCTTCCTCCGTCAAGGCCACCTGTTAATAAGGACAGACAACACCACATGTGGTACATAAACAAGCAGGGAGGCACACACTCCTACCCTCTATGCCGGCTGGCTATGAATCTATGGGAGCTATGCCTGAAACTCAATATCCAACTGCAGTCCCAGTTCGTGCCAGGAAAGGAAAATGCACTGGCAGACAGCTTAAGCAGAACTACCATGGATGCACACGAATGGATGCTGCACCCAGACATCTTCCAACTCGTAACAAAGGCATGGGGAACGCCGGAGATAGATCTGTTCACCTCCCCCCTCAACCATCAACTGAGGACATTCTGCTCAAGGACATACCACCCACAAGCATGGAGGGTGGACTCTCTCTCTTTCAGCTGGAAAGCTCTAAAAGTATATGCCCTCCCACCTCTTCCTTTAATGTACAAGGTTCTACTGAAGATCAGGGAGGAACAGCCAAGAGTGATTCTGATAGCTCCAGACTGGCCAAGGCAACACTGGTATCCAATATTGAGGAGCATGTCACAGGCAAAACCATGGCCTCTCCCCCTATGGCCTCTTCTTCTGACGCAGAACAATTTCAAGATCATGCATCCCAACTTAAAAACATTGCAGCTAACTGCTTGGAAAATCCCTTAAATCCAAAACAAAATGTTTTATTTTATCACAGAGAGTGAAGGACATTATCGTGGAAGCTCGCCGGCCTTCCACAAGGAAGACATACTCAGCTAAATGGAAAAGATTTTTCATTTGGAACACATCAAAAGGCTTAGATGTGACAGTGGCAAGCATGACACATATTCTGGAATACTTAGCAGAACTGTTCCACAATGGCCTTTCCTATTCTTCCATTAAGATTCATGCCTCAGCAATTTCAGCAGAATACAATGTGGATCCACCTATCTTCTCACACCCTCTCCTCAAGCAATTTCTGAGAGGGATCACAAATATCAAACCTCCAAGAAAACCCCCTTTACCTGCTTGGGATCTCAACTTTGTCTTGGAGAAACTAACACTTCCTCCCTTTGAACCAGCAGCAACAGCAGATCTTCAGTTTCTGTCTTGGAAAACTGCATTCCTTCTGGCAATAACTTCAGCAAGAAGAGTATCTGAGTTACAAGCATTAATGGCAGTACAGCCATTTCTTATCTTCCATCAGGACAGAGTTACACTAAGAACTAATCCTACTTTTATGCCAAAGGTGGTATCTAGGGTATCCTTGAACCAAGCTATTCACTTGCCTACGTTCTTCCCAAACCCACAGAATAGAGGGGGAAAACTTCTGCACACCCTGGATATACACAGACAACTACGCTACTACTTGGACAGAACTAAAAGTAGCAGAAAAACTGACCAACTATTTGTAGCACATGCTGCTGGGGTGCAAGGAAAAGCAATTTCCAAACAGACAATTTCAAAATGGATAGGAAATTGCATTCGATTTTGTTACTCCTTTCATGGAAAGTCAGTTCCTGCAAACATCAGGTCTCATTCCACAAGGGCCACGGCCACCACTACAGCCTTCCTACAAGGGGTGGCTACCAAGGACATTTTAGAAGCTGCTACTTGGAGCTCCGTGCATACATTTACCAAACATTACAATCTACCTTTATACTCCAGATCCAGAGCAGGCTTTGCTACTGCAGTCCTGCAGGGGATCTTAACTACACCATCTTTTTCTTAGTACCTCCTCCCCCAGATTGGCTATGGTATTCTACCCATATGTTATGACTGCAGATGCATCCTTGAAGGACATAGTACAGTTTTGTACCTACCATAAATGTAGATGTCCGATAGGTATGCATCTGCAGTCAGGTTTACCCTCCCTCCTGTGGTATTCCTAGGGTGTTTACCCCTCTTTTAGCTAGCTGGGGGAATCTATTATGGTGTATTTGTTTCTATATACATGTACATGTATATATATATATATATATATATATATATATATATAATTTTGCAAATGTTTGGAATTCTATTGCATTTATCCAAATTTAGCCTTCCTAGAGGGCACCTGGCATCTGGGGCAAGAAAAACTGAGGAAAATGGCGTCGGCTGATGCTTTTATACCCCAGACGCTGTGACGTCGGGGAAGGTGCGACATCAGCCGAGGCCAGACCCAGACTTTGGAATCCGGCTGACCGAAGGGCTGCCTGAGGCAGGACAACCCATATGTTATGACTGCAGATGCATACCTATCGGACATCTACATTTATGGTAGGTACAAAACTGTACTTTTCTTTCCTCCAGAATTGTCTGTGGAATTTGCATGTGTGGTCTGTGTCCTTGTTAGAAAAACTTAAGAACAAGTATAATTTTTCAGAATGGTAGAGCCTAGCTGCAGCTAACTTACAAAACTTAGCACATTTTTTTAGAAAAAATAGTGCAGCTTTGTAGCTTAAACAGTCTGAAATGCTAGACATTATTCCAGTTTAGTAAAGCAGTAACTCTCCATGAGTCCACTTGCAGGTACCACTGATCACATTATATTATAGTATGTGTAGCACCTCCTTGCACAATAGAAATACTGTGAACATTATCTGCCAAGTCTGCTGAGGGAGCAAATAAAAAAGCATTCCATGTTTATTTTTTTATTTGTGAGTTTCATTTATTAAATAGTTGTGCAATTTAAAATGCTGTCAAAAGAGTTAATAATCTAATTCCAAAAACTTGGCACACAATGTAATCATTAATTTGGAAACAACAGTTCTGTCAATAAAGCTAGAAATACCCAAAATGCAGCCATACATTTTGATAAGATTTGTATAATCTTTATCAATAAATCATGCAATATGGAATTACTAGAAGTAACAGCAGGCATATTAGTTATTTCATGCTGAAGAATAGTCTTTGTCAAATGTCATGCATGGAGAAGGTACCTATAGGTAACAGCCAGTTTAAGGCCCACCACCAAAAATAGTGACTGTGAACAAGCTATATGTTATATAGTATACCTGTTGTCCTCTAGACATTGGTTTGCACAACAGGCCTTGAAGGAGATAAATGCAATTAAGTATGCATTAGCAAACCAAAAGTAATATACAGGCCTGACACAAATGTATTACAGAAGTGTGTGCTCCGCAAAGGAGAAAGATTATATGTTATGTAACCATTCTCCCATTTGTTATGCAATGGTACACATCATGAGTTGCAAACAATGCTGCACGTGGCAGTGAAGCTGGGTTGAAACAGCTCATGGAAACTGTAGTGCCTAGCCTGGAGGAGACTGGCAGCAGGAGGCAGACACAGTTTAGCAAATGTTGGCCTGTTTGACACTGGGGAGATCATGCCACAAATATTCTGCCATAGAATTCCAAAGGAATGCACATGCAATACCCAAACCCAGTGGTAATGCTGTAGTATTGTAACCTTACATATGACAGCCTTAGTAGCATTGTCCATGATGTGCTAATGTAAGTGACACAATGGGGCAGGAGAATAACCAGTAGAAGAGTAAGATGTGGCTAACAGCCAAGGTCATTGTGCATTTATGGCAGGGTGTGTGGATAAGGGCAGAGAACTGAGTGTGATCAGCTAAACAAGTAAAAAGCAAATCATGACGCCCATGATGGTAGTGGCATGCTCACTGTCAGCTCAGTCTGCATCGTCATGGCTCTGTGGTGGTAGGAGGGACAGTAGATCAGTCTAGCGTTACAAGGTATATGACACACAAAGTAAAGCAAAGCTGTAAGTAATGGTGAATGCAATTTGCAGCCCTGGAAATGTGGACAGTGAAGGTAATGTCCAAGAGATATGCATCTATAACATCAATTACATATGCATATCCCAATGCTTGGGCAATTGTGCTTGTCTACTGTGGCATATTAGCCTATTTTCTAAGATCGCACCTGGTGCTGAAAAACAGAATAAAAAAGTCTGTGAACACCAGTATCTGCACATAGCTGTTCAAGAATGCCCATGTATTTATGAGCAATTACCAGTTACACACATTTACTGTAGACATCTGGTTCCCTCATCCTGACTTTATGTTCCCACTGGTACAGACTGTTACAGTGGAACCTCTTCAGTTCACTTTATTGACAGTTACAGCACTCAGCAGATTATCGCTCTGGCAAGACATTGTTAGGCCTCAACCTTATACTGGGGCCCTCATGGGAGTTCTTCTGCAGACATCCATAGCAGTGCCAATGCAGGATATAGATAAGGATTTTATTCACTCTCCACTCCACCCCACCCCCACCATATGGAGCACTTTCAAACTCAGCCCCTTCAGAAGCCATGGCCACCTCACAGACTGGTATCAGGAAGAAAATGGTAGCAGATTTGTGTAGATACATGTTGTGGGAACCATGTGTCATACATCAGTGAGGAAGCATGGCAGTATGATGCAGCCCAATGCCACAAGAGAGCTGTGCAACAACAGATTTGTCCACAATGGGAGACCAGATGCTCTTGTTACACAAGGTATTGGGCCTGCACATACCAAACTAATGCAGAGTAGTTCATCACAGTGCTGCCAGTCACAGTAATATTGGTGGCATGTTTTGATTAGCAGCACTGTGATGACAACCACAACATGGTGGTGACATGCTTTGATTAGCAGCACTGTGATGCCCATCACAACATGGTGGTGACCTGCTTTGATTAGTAGAACTGTGATGCCAATCACAACATGGTGATGGCATGGTGATCGTAGGGGCATTGAGGCAGATTTGAAGATGTCTTCAGCCCCATCAAAGTCAGGGACCTGCCCATTCATGTGTAGACCTTTTTGCAGATTACAACATGTATGCATGGATGGTCACAAATCTCATTGTACAGTCTGACTCTGGTATGCATTACACTAAATTAGTGATTTGGGGATATGTAACGTAAATTATCTTATTAGTTTAATTGTTATAGTATGTGACACAAGACAGCTTGATATAAACAGCTGCTACCACAGCAATGCACATCACTCTATCTAATATTGTAGTGGAAAGAGAGTAGATCCTGAATAAAATAATGTTGGACTGCAGAATGAAGACCTGCTCTACATGTGCTGTGGTAAGGGTACCATATGTGAAGGGTAAAAGGACTCTTCAACATGTTTTATGGAGAGTTGGTAGATCAGTGGCAACCTGCTGACAAGGTATCAGGTCACACAGAGAGGGCTGTGATTGATCTCTGCAGTAAACAAAAAAAAATGCATTGCTATAAAGAGTACAGAAGTGTTGTACATCTGCTGTGGTAAAGGTACACAGGCCAATGACAGCTAAATAGGGTGATAAGTGCATGATTCTTTTATTGCCCCACAACAACTTGCTAACAGTGAGATGGGAAGCACAGGGATGGTTGAAGTTATAACTGAGAGAAGCCAGGACACAGGTCTAGGCAGCAGTAGTCCAGCAGATGTATGGCTAAGGGACTGTGTAAGGTGGACTCTGTCCCCCGATAGGTGTCTTAGACAAAAAAGGATATGTTGAAATGCACATACTTTGCATCACTAGATCAGGTTTAATACATATTGAATGCACTGTGGAGTGGTTGGGAGGGGGGTCAACTGCATAACTGACACAAGACATCAATGAGTATGTGGAACACATACTAGCTGTGCTTCATTTGGCATAGGTCAGTGCTGGCTGGTAACAGAGAGCATGTGATAACACAGTCCATCCCCATGCTGTACTACTGGGCCACTATGAGGTAGTGGCCTGTTATACTGGAGCATGATAGGCAATGACACCTTTTGTAGCAGCTGTTGCCTTATTGGTGAATGATGAGCACAGGTGGTGTTGCACATATTTTGTGACCACTCACTGACAATTGGTGTATGTCCACATTTGCAGGTACATGCCTGACTCTTAAAGGGAAGAGGTGCCTTGAGGAGTCTTCCTTTGTAGAGACTGATGTGCTAATGCAAGCTGTCCTTGAATACGGATGGTGATTTCTCAGCACAGACAAGACTGACAAATCCTTCAAGGAATACATGCTACATGCTCATTTCAGATATTAATGCAGTCAGTGGCCATGATAGATCAGCCCAACAGGTCTTGCACATGGTCACCAATATGATTCTTCATGCCCACGCAAAGGCCCATGCCACTGTATGTGAGAGGATAGAAATGGACAACATTCATTGTCAAACGACGGGTCTACTTTGTTTTTGATGAATCTCATTTTATTGAATTTCATTTCACCCCAACCACTTCGCTGAAAACTCAAATTGCTGAAAACTCATTTCACTGAATTGCATTTAGTATATATGGCACTGTGTAGAGTACTGTAAAGCAGGTAAAATGTATATGCCCTTTTCCCCACTGCAGTGTGATCCTGGAGTTAGTATATATAGTTAAGTAGGGCGTGGGGGTTGTGGCCCCCTGCTTAGTTTGAGTGCATATTGTCTTCTGGAGAGAGTTACTCATTGGTGTTACAACTATGCGTGTCTATTGTTTAAAATGTATTGTTTTTAAGTTTTTGGTAAAATACACTATAAAACAAACAAGGTGGGTGTGCCCCCACACCCCCCTAACTATATATACTAACTCTAGGATTGCACTACAGTGGGGAAAAGATCATATACCTTTTACTTGCCTTACAGTACTCTACACAGTGCTATATATACTAACTGCAGTTCAGTGAAATGAGTTTTCAGTAATTTGTGTTTTCAGCGATGTGGTCAGGCTGAAATGAAATTCAGTGGAATGAGATTCAGCGAAACAAAGTAGACCCCACACAACAGTTCCTGTTGTCCCTACGTGGGGAAAATGAAAGTATCTTGATGTCTGGCAAAGGTCTGATTGTGGGATCTGAATATGAAGCACCATCCAATGTTACTGTCGGTGATGCACCAAGTTGGTATTACCTTAAGTCAGTAACCAGTGCCATGAGCTCCGGGAATCTGAACAGCCATATCTCCTGTACAGGCACATCTGAGATTCAGCCACAAAGTATATACCACACAATGTATGTTTGTTTATGTTCTCTGCTTATACAGTTATCTGCATTGCTGTTTTAGCACTGGCAAATAGGATTGTCACATATTAACAGTGTAACACATGGACCTTTGTCTGCTTTCACAGGTGCTACAGTCACTGGTCCTCAACTCTGGAAAAGGAGATGCCTGATGTCAGTTTAGCATTACAGACTGCTAGTAATCAGAGTCTAACACAATAGTGGACTGTGCACCACTACAGGGTGTGGGGTCAGCAGTCAGGTGCATCAGCCAGTAGTTGTTAATAATATGGTTTCTACTCATTGCCCAAATTAGGTGTGACAGCAGGTGTGCAGAGCAGTCATCCAGGCCAGCACTGCCATGACAGAGATGATATTTGTACTGATGGCAATCATGATAACATACATGAGGGCCTTCAGTTCATGGCACAGCAATTTGACATGTTGTACAGGCACCTGGGTGCCACTGTCTCATTCAGTCCATCTGCCTGTACATACCAGGGTTGATATTGTTTTTGTAGATGCTACTCATCTATTTCCACTGTGGGTACACCTAACAGGGCAGGTAGGTCCAGGTTACATACTGCTATCTGCTGCACACAACCCACTGGTGGTGAGCCTGGTGAGACATAGTATAGCTACTAGTGCAGATGCCTACATGGCAGTGAAGCACATGATACAGCCAGGTGATGTTGGTCTTGCAGTTGACCATCCCACTTAATGGTGGGTGTTGATGCCTGTGCCATTCCACACAGGGGCTGAACCCATGACTGAGGATGCTCAAAGTCTGCATTGTTCCCATCTGAAATCCCACAGCAGCTGTCACAACCACACACACACACACACACACACACACACACATGCGCACGTGCGCACACACAGTGCAACCACATCTGTAGGAGCTGTGTTCCCTGTACCCCAAATGAAAAAACTGTGCACTACATCTGGGCACCTACACCTCCTCCAGAAGTACCACCCTCTTCTTTTACAGCATACCCATCTCCCCTGTCACCCAGCCATGTGACTCCTCCTTTCCACATCCTCAGCCTCCCTTCCACCAATGTGCCCATAACTTATCCCTGTCACTCTACTATATCCACCTGCACATATGATGACAACTGTGCCCTTGCATTACTGTTGTGTTTCATGGGTAAGTTCTGTCTGATGCATGGCATGGCCAGTCAGTGCACTATACAACACAGCCTGGCTGTAACATTGAATCAGTTTTAATCTCTTCTGTGTCTAATCTGTCCCATACTTGTAGAGCAGACATCACCTCATTGCTAGTGCTTCAGTATTTTGTTTCCACCTCTGCCTCACAAGGTCTTTCCCTGCATCTGGCTTCCCTGACAGCTCTTCGGTAGGCATCTGTTCCACTGCTAGCTCCGGTCTGTCTGTCAAACCCCAGTGTTGTGCAGAACAGCAGTGACCACAAATATTTTGCATTTCTGTGAAGCATGTTGCAACGTACCACTGAAGCTATCTAAGCAGTAAATGCAAGCCTTCAACAGTCCAAAGACATGCTTGATGATATTGCTGGCCTGTAACATTTGAATGCTGCATTTCATCTCAACCTTGGTTTGTGGATTGTGTATCATTGTCAGGACCTACAACAGTAGAGTGTATCCAGCATGACCAAAAAGCTGTACCTGTCAGACATTACCCCTCAAAAATCTCTGGTATAGATCATACATGTGCCAGATGTAAGAATCATATTTGACTGAAAGGTGCACAGGCACTTTACATATGATACCCTGCACATTGCACACTGCCTGGTAGTTAATGGAGTGGTTGATATACCCATGACATGTAGACCAGTGGTGATATGGAAGCAGTCAGATACCCCTAGAATCTCAAGAAAGAGGGTTATTTAATATAACTTACACATAGTGGTGTTTATGTCCCATGAAGTCCATGAAAAATGTAAATACTCCTTCTCATACTACAGCATAACATAAAGGAAATGGTGTGATAGTCAAGAGGTGAATGTTAGTGATACACCCACTATATCTTGTCCCTGTATTGAGTACATTCAGTGCTACACATATTTCAGTGACTTTACATATCGATATTCCATACATCCCATGGGATTTACTGTAAGGGCAGTGCTTCTACAAGCTCCCTTATGGTGCCTGTCCACACAAAAGTGTTTGACTATGTCTCTTTTGTAGATATTATGGTACGTTAGGTTCAGTCAAACCACTTTGTGACATGGAGGGCAATGACATGCACCATCATGGACATTGGCTTTGAGAATGTTCCCAAACATATACTGTTCAGCTAATGTGGAGGCTAGTCCTACCATCTTATTTCAGTCTCTCTCCAACTCTCTCTGTTTGTGAAGAAATGAAAGTGTACAGACTTACTGAAGACTGCAACACCACACAGTTTTAATACATTTTGGAATCTTTTTGGCATGTTGTTTACCCTCATCTGCATTTGCTGTTGGGCATATTACTATAAAGTGTTTCATTTCCATTTCATTATATAGTCATTTGCATTAATATTTGCAGTAGCAGTTTCACAAGGCTGAATGACAGTGCTCCCTATATGTATAAAATGGAACCATCCTGCTGTCACTGCTTGCTATGCAATTTCATCTAACACTTTTCACTACTTGTTTCGGAATCCTGGTCATGTTGTCTGGCACCAGGAGTACCATGGGACTTTTTCTGGGAACTACATTGCTAACAAATCCTAAAGGGTGAACAAGTTTTTCAACACTCTTTTAATGAATAAACCCTTTCAAACGTGCTATGTTTTAAGCTTCAGGAGTTGAGTTGCCTTGTTCTGCACTTGTACTGACTGCAGGTACTGCGGCATTCCCTTCATGTGCGTATGATGTGGAGATAGTTTCAGAGTAAATATAGCTGTATCATCATGAAGATTGCTTTACTCTTCTCACACTCTTGTTATTTATTCCATTTACCCATAAGTTTAGTAACTTAAGAGTGATATTTCTGCTCCCTTCAGTAAAGATTAGCCATTTTTACGGGTAGAGAATGATACGGGTTATTTCACTGAGGGATTAACAGCTTTCTGCTGGCATCTGAAGAAGTGGCTAAACAGGCTCCTTACTGAAATCTTAAGACTTGCACCCCTGAGTCTTGAGACATCATAAAAAGACTGGAAATACAGTAGAAGAGCAAATATAGACCTTTGCTGTTCTGTTTAAGGCTCTATACTTATATATACCAACTCCCAGATCTCCATACCTCTGAGAAAATTGTTGGACTTGGCATATGTAAGTCTGGATTTTTCTGTCATTCAGTCTCCACATCTCAGGACTTGACAAGGCGAGTTCCAAGATTTTTAAATGGTTACCAGCTGACTGTGATCATTGCCCAGAACAGGGGTCAGTCTTCATATCTAGGGCTTCCATCTACAGCCTTCAGTACACTGTTATTAGCTACAGGTGGAATTATTATAAAGTGATATGAAGACATACACTTGAGCTTGTTCAACATGGCAGCAGCTTCAAGCCAGTTAGTGCATTATACCTGTTTTGTTTGTCTGTCTGTTACAGTGGGTTGCTGTACCAGATATGCATAACTAATTCTGTTTCACACTATGTTTATGATATAAAAGATCAGCTTCAGTTTGGGGATTTCTGCTTTTCAAAACAGTTTCTTGGTTTTAGTGTGTGCTGCTTTAAATGGAATGGAATGGGCTTGTTCGGTACTATTAAGATGAATTTTGTAATTACAGGATATCAGAAAATTGTATCATTGTTCCCCCTTAGGAGTGTGAAGTTGCATTTTTCAGGAACCTGCCTAGAATATTTTCAACTCTCCTTAGGCTGCTGTTTATTGGTTGGCTGTAGCTTTGCTGCTGCAATAAAATAATGCTTAAGCCAAGCCAAAGAAACTGGTCTACCTAATTTGCCATTTAACCAGAGACTGTACATTAGAGTGAATTGTCTCAATAAAAAATTATGAAGAAAGTAGTTGAACTGCCCTCTTTTAAGAACTTATTGTTATAATTACAGGTGAATACTGGCTGTATTACCTTGGTGTAAACTGTAGGAAACTGAAGTAGTGTGATTTCTAGTAGCTAGTTAGTAGATTTTTTGTGTGATGATGTGAGGTAATACCAGCTATTCCAAGAAGAGTAGAGCAGCAGTTTTGTAACATATGCCAAAATAGCTAGCTGGAGTTTTGTAAAGAATTATGTGTCATTTGTGTATCAAACTGATTTGTACAGATGCTTGTGTTGAAAATGTATTTGTAAAGCTGCTTGTGTTAAAAATGTAGCAACAGTGGATCCTGCTGGACAGAAAATAAATACCCCTGTATATCATACTGTATTGTAACTGTTGAAATTGATACATTTTAACCAATGATACTGTAAGAGAAGAGGTTAATATCAATCCAGCTAAATTTGAAAAATAGTCTGAAATTAAATTACCGGGTTTAGCCATAAAGATTGTATCTTGCAGTTCTGACTGCAGCCAGAGATGGCATATTTGTGAGAATCCTAGCTCTGTAGGAAGAGTGGAAGTGTTAAAATTGTTTTACAGCTTCCAGATGCTTTAACACATCTTAGCAAAGCTCAATGTGTGTGTATTATGACACATATGTGCAAGATCCTGGCTCAAGTTTCTTGTAAAGGGGGTAGTTTGGGATCCAGAGTCAGGTGACCAGATATGATGTCATTCTATAGCCAGCACTGAAATGATATTTAGATATTAGTGAGAGATGTCACTTAGCTCTCAGCAATCTGATTGTGAATACCAAAAAAGAAGGACTACTCACTTATTTCATCTTGCCTTGCTCTAGTAAGTGGACTAGGGGACAGTAATTCTTTAGATCAGTCAGGAAAGAATATTGAGATTAATTATTGTTTTTCTGTATCTGTATGAACCTTTCCATCTTTGTTAATATTTCATGTGATTGAAACTCTGGTGTTTACTATAAGTAGATATGTAGTATTTTTACGTTCTTTTATTATATATTATTAAATATATTTAATTTTTTCCTTGTGTCTGGTCTTTTAGAGAATATTTTATCCTTTGAGAGTACTTATATTTATTTGTTGACACTGTGGCCACTCCTGAAAGCCCTGCTGTTTGGTCAGCATTACCATTGGTATTAGTATTAATTTCACTCAGTATAAATTGGTATCTTGGTAAGAACCTTAGAGTAGCTGGCTTTGTAGGTGTTCTGGTGGCAGTATATATACCTTATAGCCTGGGAAAAGATGGTAGAGCTAGTAAAGCTGTGCCAGCCTTTCACAGGTGTGTGTATGAAAACCAAAGCTCAAAGAAAGTGAGTGTATCAGCTACTTTGAACAGGGACACTGGGAGCACTCATTTCATAGAGAGGGTGGTGGAGGACTTGGCTTGGAACACCAGGCTATGGACTTAACTCTATAGCTGTGTTAGTGGGGAGTCTTATTTGGGGCCTGGAGAGAGAGGTTTAACCCATCTGAAGGATGGAAGTGTGCTCCTTGTGTAGTCTTAAGGGAAATTGTGCTTAGTGCAGAGATCTGCATTTGGAAATACTGTGTGTATCTATTTTTGTTCCAAGTGAATGTCCCTCACCAATGTTAGTGGTGAGAATTGAGGCTGCTTGATCAGTGGTCCAGAGGACAGACGTCACATATTGCCACAGCGCTCCCAGAGACGAACCAGCAGGTCTGACATGAAATTTACACTTCTGTCAGCCAGTATTTCTCTCTGTAAGCCTACCCTGCTGAACATTTCTTAACAAAGCATTTCCCACCTTCTTATCCTCAATTGACGACAGAGCCACCACCTCAGGGTATATAGTAGCACAATCTAATACCACCAGGATATACTTCTTCCCTGTGGAACTTGGGGTACTCAGAGGCCCCACAATATTCATAGCTACCCGCAGAAATGGCTCCTCAGTCACAGGCAAAGGAATCAAAGGAGCTTTGACCTTGTCTCCTGCCTTACCTACTTTTTGGCACTGCTAACAGGTCTTGCACTATCCTGTTACATCCCTTGCAATCCCAGGCCAATAAAAGTTCTGCATAATTCCTCTTCTGGTACACTTTATACCCATGTGACCTGCAAAAACAATGTCATGGACTATAGCTAGAAGTGTCATATGGTAGGCTCTAGGCACTACCAACTGGTGTATTACCTCACCCTCTAGCCAACCATCAGGGGTCCACTCTGTATACAGTAACCGTTTGTTCCAGTATACATTCTCCCCTTTTTCTTCAGAATCAGGTGCCTCCTTAACTACCTCCCTCAAACATCATAGTGTAGGGTCTGAGAGCTGAGCCTGTCTCAACTCTACATTTGTGAACCTTCTCAGCTCCCCTTCCACAGGAAGTATGGTATCTTCTGACAACAGTGCTTTACTGTCAGCCTGGGTACTACCACTAAACTCTGCCCTTGCTGTCACTCTGTCCAAGGTAACATCAGTACCTAACAGCAGCTGTGGCTGACCTTCAAGTTCACTGCTATAGGGTAGCTCCCTCCCCAAAATAGCCACCTCACCAGCTCTGGCTTCAGGTGTGGGTTCTGTCTGGTCTCCCCAGACTACCAGCCCCATATGTCTGTATCCAAGACTGACTGCATGCAACTGCGTGCACCCAAGGTACTTCATTATCAAAATCATTCCCTATCAAGAGACCTGCAGGGATATCTTCACATATACCTACTTGCTTGCTTCCTTTTCTACCCTCCCAGTCAGGGAGAACCCTGGTCAAAGGTATTTTGAATGTGGTCCCTCCTAAAGTTCTGACTGGAGTGGCCAAGCAAGTACTGCTCCTCTTTAACCACTGCAAGTTACACAATGATTATGTCAGAGGCTGTCTCTCTCTTAGTAGTGGCCTGTTGTCCATCAACTAAGATAGGATTTATAAACTTCTGTGGTCTCCAGACAACATACCACTGGCATACTGTCATTTCCCACTTGCTAGCTCCCTACCTTTTGTTCACACCTTGCTTCCATGGACATCTGTATGCTACATGGCCCCACTGGTTACATTTAAAACATCTAAACCAGATCCTGGCTGTGTACCTGAACTAGTGGCTTCCCCTGTTACTTGTGGATTATGTTTGGGTGGTTTAGGTTGCCCACCATGGGTTCCCTTATATCCATGTGCAGCACTGGGTATCTCTTTCTTGTGCAGTGATGCCCTGCTTGCTAAGTAGACTTCCCTTTTTCTCCAGCTCATCTGCAGAGTTGCATTCCCTATCTGCCAGCCAAATTCGCATGTCCTCAGGCAAAGTGCCGAGGGCTTGTTTCCTCAACAAAAGGTCTGTCAGCCTTTCAAAAGTGGTGACCTGACACCCACTCACCCACCTATGAAAATAAGTGCTTAACTTAGTAATATAATCACATACACTTTCATCTGCCTTGCGTGTATGCTCATGAAACTTTTTTCTGTAAACTTCAGGTGTTAACATTTTTTGCTGATTTTTTGCTGATTTTTTGCTGATGTATTCTGTTTTTGTAATACATATGCCGTTTCATGAACTGGTTCTATTTATATTCCGTTAAGGTGTTTATTTGATTTTGATATAATAGTTTTTGAATTGTTTATTTAGTTATAGTATTATACTTTTTTGTTATTTGTATATATAAATGTTCTGTGATGAGTTCAACATAGAGAGAAATCATGATTATGTTTTATTATAAGTATTGATGTTTTAAGTCTTGAGTGAATAAGTCTATACACTGCTTAGATTTGTGTCTTTTTTATCTGTTTTTATTTACATATCTATTTCAGTGTATGCCTTTAAAATTTGTGACTTTTTGCACCAGGGCTTTTAAGCACTTTTAATTGATTAATTGTTTACCAGCCTATAACAATTATTAGATTCTGTGTTATTATATAAGAGCAACCAGTTTTGCTACAGTTTTTTATGGTCTGAAGAAGCGTGCTGAAAGGTACGCGAAAGCGCTCACCTAATAAATTTCTACTCTCTTTTTTGGTCGTGCTGAGTCCGAAGCTTTTTATTTTGTTACATTACTTGTTTCGTTTAACTGAGGACTCGATCTGTTGTGGAGGCTCTTCGTTTTGTTTTATATCACTTTAGTTTTAGTGCCACCCCAACGCACGACATGACAAATCCTAATGTGGAGTTGGATTATGTTCCAGAGCCGAGGATATCATCCAGAAAAGAACATTGGACAACAATGCTGAATGTTGAGTATAATCCTTTATTGGATCTGGACCTTAAAGCACCGAATGGTAATCAACCGGACATTAACATTGATAGTTTAGAAATATTTAACTCTAAGTTCAGGACTTTAGAAAATGATCTTTATAAATTCCAACATTTGAACTGGCAAAGAAAACACATGGAAGCGTGTATACGCTTCAAGCTTGTGCCCCGAGGCATGCGTATACTTTGCATGCCAACTTACGGTGATACTCATCCAATTTTGCTCAAAAGATGGCAGGAGCTCAATTTAGAAACAAGTATGAAATATATCCAGCTCCTTATTGATTACTTCTCCCCTATAGAAAAAGAACTGTTGTCCAAAATTAACAGTTTACAGCATGAGATAAATGACACCTTCCCTGATGACCATTTTCAACACAGAATGGACAATCTACATAATCAAGTTAGTTCTTATGCTTCTCGCCTACAGCAGACCAAGCATAAGAAACTTCAACGTGATCATCAGGATTTCCTTTCCGGGAATGTCTTCGTTTGGCCAAGAAGGGAACCCTTCCATCCAGCCCCTCGTCAGCACCCTCTCAGTCTGGCGCCACATGATGACACGTTGACTGCGCCAGTTAGAGCCGATCCTACTGCTCCACTATCTACGCGTGCTGTACATGCGGATACTTCAGAAGATCAATTTACCACACCACCAGAGATTCTCCCTATTGTTACATCTGCAGCACTTGTTTCAACGCCGCTGCCTAACCAAGAGGCGAATCGCTTGAGGGCGAATCACAGAGACTTAGGAGCAGTTCCTAAGAACAACACAGACACGGCTTCTTTTTTGCCGTTTCCGATAAGGAAACCTTTCCCAGCGAGAGAACAACGGAACAGCTGGGATTACAGGAAACGCAAGCTGTCAGAGGAAAACGAAGCCTTCCAGAGAAGGCGACAGAAAGTATAGAGACTCAGTTATTTTTTAATATGTCAAGGTATGTTTTATCATCATTTGATGAAGAACTACTCAATAAGGGTTTGATGTTTGTGCCATCGCAGGGCAGTATTCTCCATGACTTGTTACTGGACCTTAGAATGTTTGGACGCTCTATAGCGTTAAAAATTTTCTTTAAATCTAGATCTGGTGATAAAGATAATAACATAGTGAATGAAGTTAACCCGTTTAAAAGAAAAAGCTCTTTTTTTCCTGCTTTGCCTGCACATGTTGATTTATTTATAAAACTTTGTGAAAAAGATTTCTATGAGTACTGCTTCAATACAAAAAAGAAATGTATGTATTTTAATATGTCTAAAGAGCTAAGAAATTCTCTCTTTACTTTGACTAATAATCCTAATCTAACTTTTAGGCCTGTTGACAAGGGAGGAGGGGTGGCTATTTTTGATAGCATGGTTTATCAGTCTCTCATGCTTGATTTGCTGAAAGATGTATCCACTTACTCGTTAATAGATGAAGTAAGAATGGCTAGCATTATAGCTGGGATAAAAAATGAGTTGTATGATCTTCTCATGTGTGGCCAAATATCATGTGATTTATACGAGTATCTCTTGATAGACAACCCACAAGTGCCCATAATCAAGGGATTACCAAAAATGCACAAAGGTGTTCTACCTCCACCGCTAAGACCTATTGTTGCTAGTGAAAAATGGGCAACAGAATACATCTCTATATATTTAGAAAAAACTATGAGGCCACTCATAAACGAAATACCCAGCATATTGAAAGACACCTACCAGCTATTGGTATCCCTTAAATCTCTAGATAAGGCATTGATTAAGGGAGAACACCTTTTAGTTACTATGGACGTGAACAGTTTGTTCACGTCCATACCAAATGATGAAGGGGTAGAAGCTGTAAGAGAACTGCTATCAGCCTTTCCACAATTTAAAAGGAATGATGTTATATTAATCTGTCAGCTTTTGGACCTTGTTTTGAGCAACAACATGTTTGTCTACGAGGGGTGCCTATACCTACAGGTCTCTGGGGTAGCTATGGGCACCCCTTGTGCGAACACGTATGCTAATTTAGTAATGTATAAATGGGAGAGAGAGCATGTTTTCACCCACCCTCTTTTTAGGAAAGTTGTAGCCTACTATCGTTTTGTTGACGATATTTTATTAGTTTGGGAAGGCTCTATAGAAGAATTTCATGGCTTTAAGGATTACCTTGAAACTACCACCACTTTTCTTAAATTTACAGCGGAGGTCTCTTTTGATTCAGTAAATTTTCTGGATGTGTCCTTGGACATAAGGGATGGTAGATTAAACTCCACATTATTTAGAAAGAGTTGTTGGAGGAATACCATACTACGCTACGATAGCATGCACCCACGCCACGTATACAAAGGCATAATTAAAAGTCAATTTATTAGGCTTTCGAAGATCTGTAAAGATCCAGTAGATTTGGTTTTAGAGGCTGATAAGATGGAACGGTTATTTTTAGATAGACAATATGATGTTAACTTAGTGAGAAAAATTAGGGTACAAGTGTTAAAAGATGTCCAGTCACCAGTACATACTACGCATGTATATCCTTATGATAAAGGTTTTGATAAACCTTTCCTATCCTCAAATAGATTGAGTTTTGTCACAACTTATACTAACGATAGTAGTAATATTAGAGAGATCATAAATAACAACTGGAAGGTGTTAATGACAGATACCTTCACACAACAATTGGTAGGGAAAGTCCCACATTTTACATATAGGAATAACAAAAACTT
This sequence comes from Protopterus annectens, assembly GCF_019279795.1. NCBI lineage: Eukaryota > Metazoa > Chordata > Ceratodontiformes > Protopteridae > Protopterus > Protopterus annectens. The sequence goes on along the minus strand of NC_056725.1, from coordinate 951,487,093 downwards.
GAAAAGACTCCTTTGTGATAGGTCAACTTTCACAACAGTGAAACCGAATGTAACTCTAAGTTTTGGTACTTTTCCCTGCCAACATTGTAATTATTGTAAACACATTACTAAAGAACAAATTTATACACATCCAGAAATCAAATATACTTTTAGACCAAGGTTTTCAGCTACCTGTGATAGCACAGGTTTAATTTATTTAGCGACATGTATACACTGCCCCGCATTTTATATAGGCCTTACGAAACGTAAACTAAAAAACAGGATCTATAATCACACCTATGATATTAAGAAGTCTAATGAATTAAATGCTTTGGCGAAGCATGTGATTTGCTATCCAAGTCATTCCTTTGTGTTTAGGGTGCTAGAAATTGTAGAACCCAGTGTTAGAGGTGGAGATTTTCAGAATTTATTAGAACTTAAGGAATTAAAATGGATTTTGAGGTTAAGAGGACATCACCCTCCAGGTTTAAATATTTATATGTCCATTAAACCTTATCTCAGTGCACGTAGATGACCATTAAGAGATATTTCTTTATATCTAAGGTCCATGGTTCTATATTTGTGTTCAAGCCCATTCTGTGCATGATGCCCCCCCTTCCCCCCCCTTTCTTTCATGATACATACACTTTTATATTCTCATCAGATTTTGTAAGTTGTATTTTATTTAGGTTTTACACATATATTCATTTTTATGATACATTTTTTGCTGATGTATTCTGTTTTTGTAATACATATGCCGTTTCATGAACTGGTTCTATTTATATTCCGTTAAGGTGTTTATTTGATTTTGATATAATAGTTTTTGAATTGTTTATTTAGTTATAGTATTATACTTTTTTGTTATTTGTATATATAAATGTTCTGTGATGAGTTCAACATAGAGAGAAATCATGATTATGTTTTATTATAAGTATTGATGTTTTAAGTCTTGAGTGAATAAGTCTATACACTGCTTAGATTTGTGTCTTTTTTATCTGTTTTTATTTACATATCTATTTCAGTGTATGCCTTTAAAATTTGTGACTTTTTGCACCAGGGCTTTTAAGCACTTTTAATTGATTAATTGTTTACCAGCCTATAACAATTATTAGATTCTGTGTTATTATATAAGAGCAACCAGTTTTGCTACAGTTTTTTATGCTCTGAAGAAGCGTGCTGAAAGGTACGCGAAAGCGCTCACCTAATAAATTTCTACTCTCTTTTTTGGTCGTGCTGAGTCCGAAGCTTTTTATTTTGTTACTTGTGGATTATGTTTGGGTGGTTTAGGTTGCCCACCATGGGTTCCCTTATATCCATGTGCAGCACTGGGTATCTCTTTCTTGTGCAGTGATGCCCTGCTTGCTAAGTAGACTTCCCTTTTTCTCCAGCTCATCTGCAGAGTTGCATTCCCTATCTGCCAGCCAAATTTGCATGTCCTCAGGCAAAGTGCTGAGGGCTTGTTTCCTCAACAAAAGGTCTGTCAGCCTTTCAAAAGTGGTGACCTGACACCCACTCACCCACCTATGAAAATAAGTGCTTAACTTAGTAATATAATCACATACACTTTCATCTGCCTTGCGTGTATGCTCATGAAACTTTTTTCTGTAAACTTCAGGTGTTAACTTAAAACATTCCAATAAACATTGTTTAATTTTGTCATAGTTTAAACAATCTGTATCAGACCATTTATAAACAGCAGTTATAGCTTTACCATGGAGTAAGGGGGTCAGGAACCATACAAAGAGCCCTTGGTCAACATTATACTGTTTACATAGTCTTTCAAATATATGAATAAAACTATCAAAATTATCACTCTCTGTAAATTGTGGAAGAGATTTACTGACCTTTATTACTTCAGGGGTTCAGTTATTCCTTTCCCCATTGCCTCCGTGACCCTGACGAAGAGTCAGCATCTTCCTCTCATGTTGGTGCTGTTTTTCATTTTCTTCAGCCTCCAAATGCCACAGCCTCTCAGCTGATTATATTCCAAATGTTTGGTCTCCAGTTCAAGTCACTTAACTCCAGATGGGTTTTAAGTCCTCTGAGGGAAAAGGTAAACTGTCCTGTTTCTGAGGGCTGCAAATCCCCATCCCCCATCGCAAGACTGGTTATCCTTCTGGTTGCTGGTCAGTGCTGCAGCTGTGACTATGGCTGAAATCATTTCCTCTTTAGTCAGGTTGTCATGCACCACTCCTTTGCACACCTTGGCCAACTGGTTCTTTGTCAGCTAGCCATAATCATCTGCTGACATATTTGCCTGCTTTCTCTGACTAAACTAACAAAACTGTTGTGAAAATGAAACACTGTATGTTTACCTTGTGGCTGCTAACAGTACACACACCTTCAGTGACAGCTGCGTACAGGCTATGGAAGTTCAATTAATATCCACACCACTGCTCACCAATATATGACATCCCTCCTCTGAGCCAGTAATCAAGCAGCCACAATCCTCATCACTGACACTGGTGAGGGACATTCACTTGAAACAAAAATAGATATAAAAAATATTTCCAGATGGACCTGTCTGTACCAAGCACAATTTCCCTTAAGAGCACACAGGGAACAAACTTCCATCCTGGGGCTGGGTTTTTCTCTCTATCCAGGCCCCAAATATGACTCCCCACTGACATAGCTATAGAGTTAAATCCTTAGCTGGGTGTTCCGAGCCTGGTCCTCTACCACCCTCACTGTGAAATCAGTGTTCTATGTCCCTGTTCAAAGTAGCTGACACACCCGCTCTCTTTGAGCTTTGGTTTTCATACAAATACACACACCTGGGAAAGGCTAGCACAGCTTTATTAGCTCTACCACCTTTGTACAGGCTATAATGTAGATACACTGTGACCAGAACACCCACAAAGCCAGCTACTCTAAGGCTCTTACCAGGGTACCCAATTATACTGAGTGAAATTAATGTTGTGTCTTTTGGCTTTTCCCTGTTAGGGGTCGCCACAGTGGACCTCCGGTATGCTAATAATTGGCAGTAGATTTTCACGTGCCGAGTTGCCAGTTCTGACGCACAACCTTCAATGAAGGTACGCCCATTCACGCATGTCGCCACACAGAAGACGCTCTAGCTGAGAATCGAATGGGACAACGTCTTATTGCGAGGCGACAACGCTACCGCAGCACTACCACCGCAGTACCACCGAGTGAAATTAATACCAATACCAATGATAATGTTGACCGAATAGCAAGGCTTTCAGGAGTGGCCACAGTGTCACCAAATAAATATAAGTACTCTCAAAGGTTAAAATATTCTCTAAAAGACCAGCCATGATGAAAAGTTTTAGTATATATTTAATGATAAATAATAAAAAAAATTGAAAATACTAAATATCTATTTACAATAAACACAAGAGTTTCAATCGCAGGAAATATTAAAAATAACACAGACGGAAAGGTTCACGCAGATACAGGCAAACAATACTTAACTAATCTCACTATATATTCCTGACTGAGCTAAAGAATTACTGTCCACTAGTCAATTCCTAGAGCAAGGTAAGATGAAATACGTGAATGGTTCTTCTTTGTCACGTTTCACAAACAGACTGCTGAGAGTTAAGTGACATCTATCATTAATATCTAAATATTTCAGTGCTGGCTATAGAATGATATCACAGCTGGTCACCTGACTCTGGTTCCCACACTTTCCCCTTTACTAGAAACTTGACCCAGAATCTCGCTTATATCGTTGCATACAGAAGGGGACAGAATTTAGCAGATAAATTAATTAAAACTTATTATGTTCATCCTAAGGATCAATTAAGTTATCCATTATGCACTTACGGTACTACCCCTTGTGGTTCCTGTAATATATGTTTATATGTTAAATTATATTTTGATAAAATAAATGGAATTAGGTTTATACCAAATAATCAATTTACATGTCATACTACAGGAGTTATTTATTGCCTTAGATGCCCCTGTAACCTCTGTTATGTGGGAGAAACAAAAAGAAATTTTAAAATTAGAATGCAGGAGCATGTTCGTGACATTAAAAGGGGAGCGGTAGAAAGCCCAGTAGCTTCACATTTTTTGGAACATCATAATAGTAATTTGAATTTTTTGGAGTGTACTATTTTAGAAAATGTTTTTGTCAGAAAAGGAGATGATAGACTGTTGAAAAATATTTTATTATTTAAGGAAACTATTTATATATTGAAATATAATACATTATCACCTAGTGGTCTTAATAAAGAAGTCAACTGGAGATGTTTATTGTAACATATTTCAGTTTTTTATGCTATATATTTATTGTTTTTGTAAAGTCATGCTGCTTTAAACAAAAAAGCCTTTTTTTAAATTGATGTATTAATTAAGTAATTAATTGTGATTATTCAATTGACAAAAAATGAATGGTGTGCTTTAAATAGACTTATAAATAGACATGACCTAGTTGTTAAGCCTTCTGATAAAGGCAATAAAATAGAGTTACTCCATCATAGCCAATACTTTGAGATGTGTATGAAACATTTGAGTGATTCTTTGACATATGAAATAAGTGATCAAAATACATACTTAAATGCTATGAAAGAGTATACTGTATTAATTGAAAGAGGTGTACGACTAGGTTATTTTTCTAAAAATGATTTTGATAAGAAATTTTGTGTTGATAATTGTAATTTAGCTACTTTTTATTGTCTCCCAAAGCTCCATAAGAGTTTAGTGAATCCTCCAGGACGTCCTATTGTTTCTGCTATTAATTATTTTTCTCGGAATGTGGGTATTGTTATACATAATTATCAATTATCTTTTGTAGAAAAACTTGAGTCGTATGTTAAAGATTCTTTTGATTTTATTGATAAAATTTCAGATGTTATATGGACAGAAAAAATGTTTTGTGTTAGTGTGGATGTTGTTAGTTTATATACCAATATTGGCCATAAAGATGGTATACAGGCATTGCGTTACTTTTTGGGAGATAATCCCACTTCACAGTATATTATGGATTTGACATATTTTTGTCTTCCTAATAACGTTTTTAGTTTTAATGAGGTTATCTACCATCAATTGAAAGGAACAGCAATGGGGGCATCATTTGCCCCTATGTATGCCAATTCATTTATGGCTAAATTTGAGTTAGAATACATCTATACCAACATATTTTTTCAGCATAATGTTTTGCTTTACTTTCGCTACATAGATGATTTAATCTTTCTTTGTAATGGAGGTTTTGAATTTATACACCAGTTTATTTATGATTTAAATAATAATAAATATAATATACAATTTGATGGTTTACAGTATGGTAAGAAAGTAAATTATCTAGATATTTCTCTAACAGGAGTTATCAATGACCGAATTTCAACTACGGTATATCGTAAGTTTGTGGATGGTAATCAATACTTATATGGCACGAGTTGCCATCATCCCCATACTTTGAGATCATTGCCATATAGAGAGATAGTTAGATTATCTAGACTATGTAGTGGTGAAGTAGATTTAGAAAACAATATTTATGACTCTATTAAGATGTTTTTACAAAGAGGTTACAGTATGGAATTGATTAAGGAATCTATTAATAAATTATTAAGAGTTATTACCAATAATACTGAGAATTTTTCTCCAGTTAATAAAGCTGGTAAGGAGATTATTTTTTCAGATATAAGAATAAATAGATATTCACAAAATTGTAACAAAGAAAAACAAGATATTTATTTTGTGACTACTTTTAATTTATTAAGTGAAAACATTTGGGATTATATTAAGTACTACTGGAAATTTTTGTTACAAGATGAATTTATGTGTAAATTTATTCCTATTGTTCCAAAGGTTGCATACAGAAGGGGACAGAATTTAGCAGATAAATTAATTAAAACTTATTATGTTCATCCTAAGGATCAATTAAGTTATCCATTATGCACTTATAGTACTACGCCTTGTGGTTCATGTAATATATGTTTATATGTTAAATTATATTTTGATAAAATAAATGGAATTAGGTTTATACCAAATAATCAATTTACATGTCATACTACAGGAGTTATTTATTGCCTTAGATGCCCCTGTAACCTCTGTTATGTGGGAGAAACAAAAAGAAAATTTTAAATTAGAATGCAGGAGCATGTTCGTGACATTAAAAGGGGAGCGGTAGAATGCCCAGTAGCTTCACATTTTTTGGAACATCATAATAGTAATGTGAATTTTTTGGAGTGTACTATTTTAGAAAAAGTTTTTGTCAGAAAAGGAGATGATAGACTGTTGAAAAATATTTTATTATTTAAGGAAATTATTTATATATTGAAATATAATACATTATCACCTAGTGGTCTTAATAAAGAAGTCAACTGGAGATGTTTATTGTAACATATTTTAGTTTTTTTATGTTATATATTTATTGTGTTTGTAAAGTCATGCTGCTTTAAACAAAAAAAGCCTTTTTTTAAATTGATGTATTAATTAAGTAATTAATTGTGATTATTCAGTTGTGGTTGGTATAAAAGGGAGTGTGTATTTATTACTTTTTGTGTGCTCAAAGAAGGCTGATGTTGCCGAGGCGCTAAGCCACATTAAATCTGTTTGGTGGAGAATTCGTGTTGTTTCTTGGTATTTTTTACCTTTGGACTCTTGCTGGTTGTTTTTTTTTTACCATACAAAGAGCCCTTGGCCAACATTATACTGTTTACATAGTCTTTCAAATATATGAATAAAACTATCAAAATTATCACTCTCTGTAAATTGTGGAAGAGATTTACTGACCTTTATTACTTCAGGGGTTCAGTTATTCCTTTTCCCATTGCCTCCGTGACCCTGACGAAGAGTCAGCATCTTCCTTTCATGTTGGTGCTGTTTTTTATTTTCTTCAGCCTCCAAATGCCACAGCCTCTCAGCTGATTATTCCAGTTCAAGTCACTTAACTCCAGATGGGTTTTAAGTCCTCTGAGGGAAAAGGTAAACTGTCCTGTTTCTGAGGGCTGCAAATCCCCATCCCCCATCGCAAGACTGGTTATCCTTCTGGTTGCTGGTCAGTGCTGCAGCTGTGACTATGGCTAAAATCATTTCCTCTTTAGTCAGGTTGTCATGCACCACTCCTTTGCACACCTTGGCCAACTGGTTCTTTGTCAGCTTGCCATAATCATCTGCTGACATATTTGCCTGCTTTCTCTGACTAAACTAACAAAACTGTTGTGAAAATGAAACACTGTATGTTTACCTTGTGGCTGCTAACAGTACACACACCTTCAGTGACAGCTGCGTACAGGCTATGGAAGTTCAATTAATATCCACACCACTGCTCACCAATATATGACATCCCTCCTCTGAGCCAGTAATCAAGCAGCCACAATCCTCATCACTGACACTGGTGAGGGACATTCACTTGAAACAAAAATAGATATAAAAAATATTTCCAGATGGACCTGTCTGTACCAAGCACAATTTCCCTTAAGAGCACACAGGGAACAAACTTCCATCCTGGGGCTGGGTTTTTCTCTCTATCCAGGCCCCAAATATGACTCCCCACTGACATAGCTATAGAGTTAAATCCTTAGCTGGGTGTTCCGAGCCTGGTCCTCTACCACCCTCATTGTGAAATCAGTGTTCTATGTCCCTGTTCAAAGTAGCTGACACACCCGCTCTCTTTGAGCTTTGGTTTTCATACAAATACACACACCTGGGAAAGGCTAGCACAGCTTTATTAGCTCTACCACCTTTGCACAGGCTGTAAGATAGATGCACTGCGACCAGAACACCCACAAAGCCAGCTACTCTAAGGCTCTTACCAGGGTACCCAATTATACCGAGTGAAATTAATGTTGTGTCTTTCGGCTTTTCCCTGTTAGGGGTCGCCACAGCGGACCTCCGGTCTGCTACTGATTGGCAGTAGATTTTCACGTGCCGAGTTGCCAGCTCTGACACACAACCTTCAACAAAGGTACGCCCATTCACGCATGTCGCCACACAGAAGAAGCTCTAGCTGAGAATCGAACGGGACAACATCTTATTGCGAGGTGACAATGCTACCGCAGCACCACCACCACAGTACCACCGAGTGAAATTAATACCAATACCAATGATAATGTTGACCGAATAGCAAGGCTTTCAGGAGTGGCCACAGTGTCACCAAATAAATATAAGTACTCTCAAAGGTTAAAATATTCTCTAAAAGACCAGCCATGATGAAAAGTTTTAGTATATATTTAATGATAAATAATAAAAAAAATTGAAAATACTAAATATCTATTTACAATAAACACAAGAGTTTCAATCGCAGGAAATATTAAAAATAACACAGACGGAAAGGTTCACGCAGATACAGACAAACAATACTTAATTAATCTCACTATATATTCCTGACTGAGCTAAAGAATTACTGTCCACTAGTCCACTTCCTAGAGCAAGGTAAGATGAAATACGTGAATGGTTCTTCTTTGTCAGGTTTCACAAACAGACTGCTGAGAGTTAAGTGACATCTATCATTAATATATAAATATTTCAGTGTTGGCTATAGAATGATATCACAGCTGGTCACCTGACTCTGGTTCCCACACTTTCCCCTTTACTAGAATCTTGACCCAGAATCTTGCTTATATGTGTCATAATACACGCACATAGAGCTTTGCTGAGATGTGTTACAGGATCTGGAAGCTGTAAAACAATTTAAATACTTCCACTTTTCCTACAGAGCTACTAAGCCAGGTTTCTCAGACATTTTTCTCTGGCTGCAGTCAGAACTGTAAGGTACAATATTTATGACCTAAACCAGGTAATTTAATTTCAAGCTGTTTTTCAAAGTTAGCTGGACTGAGATTAACCTCTTCTCTTTCAGTATCATCTGTTACAGTATATTAATTTCAACAGTAACAATACAGTCTGAAATACAGGGGTATTTATTTTCTGTCCAGCAGGACCCACAGTTGCTGC